>NW_015633548.1:1166837-1176479 GCF_001515625.1 Sinocyclocheilus rhinocerous
GGGGGGGGGGGGGACCGTGGTGCACACACACAAACTTAGTTCACAATAGGAAGCTCTGGCCCTGGAGTGCCACTGTATCTTTAGATTTTCAATATATTGCGGTTTAAGAGCTGGTGGATTAACTGACCACATTAGAACAAAACATTTGTTGACTCCTGTGGCCATGAGTCAGTTGCCAATTGAGATTGCACAAAAACCCACAATATTTACAATGGTCCAGGAACAGGCTTGTGTGTCCCTTAAAACACCCAGGATTCGATTCTGTGATTTTGTTGCATTACAGTGTTTGATATCCAACATAGGTCCTTCGTCGACCAATCACGTATGCAATCATAACAATGACAATCAAACCAGCCAGAGCGGCACCAACAATGATTGGGATTAAGAGGCTGGTGTCATCCATTGAACATTCATGGGCTGCAGACAAAGAGAACATGAACGAACGTAAGATGAAGCTGCTATCTTCTCATCAACACCACTGCAGATATTCTCAAAGACCTAATAAATCACAGACACTTAATCTGGTCAAACCGGGCCATTTCTATAAGCCTTTACAGAATTATTCATCTGTGTTAACATTAGTTAATAAAAAGACAACTGATTATCAGTTTATAGTATCTCAGGTCCATTCAGTAATATTAACATATTTAAATTGTTAATTTCAACAAAGCAATAAGAAATGCTATAAAAGTATTTTTCATTGTTAGTTCATGTTAACATTAGATGACTACTTTAGTTAACAAATGTATATTTATTATGAAGTGTTGCCAAAAATATAAATATTCAAACATCATGTTCTTGCCTTGCATTAAGACTACAATAGTAATTTGAACTCGGAGCTGTCAGGATCAGTTTGGCAGGAAATTTTAGACTTCTGTCATTCAACCTTGTGTGTTTGTCAAGTAATTCTATTTTGCATATAGGCCTACATCTTTGTACATACTTTCAATGATCTTGGTGCAGCAAGTCACATATGATATGACCACAGGAAACCATGGGCTTATCAGATTTAGTTGTGCATGTGAGCTAGGGGTGGGCGATATGACCAAAATCTTGTATCACGATAGGAGTAATTTTATATAATGATAACGATGTATCACGATATAGTTATTTTTCCTTTTAATAAGGTTATGATATTAAAATCTTTGATACCATAGAATTTTCATAATCCTTGTCACCAATGTCGATATCAAACTAATACAAGAAAAAAATAATTAATATAATAAAAAAACAAAAAAAAACAAGCTCACAGGACATAAATAACAGTCGATGATGAAATAAGAAGAAACTAATTACAAGCAATAGGACAAAAACTACAATAAATACATTGTGTAAATTAATTAGTCTTCACTGTGTAAGTTCTATATCTAATATATTATATATATATAGGCATAATTATTAGCATTATCATTATTTATTTATGTTCTTCTTATTCTAGTTACAAAAGGGATTTAGTCAAGAGCAGTGAGAGATTCTCTCTCGCTATTGTTTGATTAACATGAATGGCAGACAGGACGAATATTGGACAGCTTCCCCTTTAAGACAGAAGTCCGGATCCAATATACTGTTACACATGCACTCTCTCGCAACTGTTTACGTTCCCTTAATGACTGTGTTTATGAGGATACTTGCAAAGCCGGGCATTTGGACGCATAAGCGTTTATGCAATCGTTCAAAGCCAATAAAGGTGGCAAAAATGCTCACGAGCTCTATTAGCTGCTGATGCGCGGCTTGCGCACTTCTGAGAGTGTACGTTACTCACACTAGGCGTTTTGAACCGTGCCCGAGCGCGTTTGACCCCCAAAGCTCGGTTCGTTTGACTAGTGAGAGCGCTCCGTGCCGGCCCTGGCCCAGTTTGAAAGAGGTGGGCCAGGGCACGGTTCGGTTGGGCTCGGTACACATGCAGTGCGAGCGCTAACCGCGACGGAGCACGGAACAGATACTATTTTGTGTGCACTACCGTCATCATTACGACCGCAAACATATTCTATTACTACACTACACTTTTCGCGCTCAGGCTCGGTTCAAGGCAACCGTACCTAGTGTGAGTACACCACACAGAAACAGAGACAGCGCGCGCATTTAGCTGTTGTTTGCGTTTCAACGGCCCAAAATGATTATTTGTTGTATTAAACTGCAGTGCCTAAAAACGTGCGCAAACATGAAATTTTCGTGACCACACGCACAGCAACGTGAGCACGCATGCTGTTATTCACGTTTCTACCTGCATCCCCGTGTAATGCATGTAAGACTGCAGTCATTCAAATGATGAAAAGGTATTGCCGTAAACAATGTTTTGCAGCACCACGAAATAAACTATAGACTTTTAATTTCGTCCATCCGATATATATCGTCATATCGCCCAGCCCTAATGTGAGCAGTGCCCAAGTTTCTAAATTAATACTAAAGTGCTGGAAAGCAAAGTGGCTTTTCACACCACTCTGAATAGCAATGCTTCTTGAGCTGTAGTGAGAGTAGAAAAGTAGCTGATAAATGACAGAACTAAAGGACAGAGTCCAGTTATGAGTTACACATGTTGTATAATTACCTCTGATGAGACAATTATCTCAGCTTTATTGTTAAGCATCACAAACGAATACATACCCGTGTTAAACTTGTTGTTCTGGACTGCAAAGGGCTGCACTTGCAACTGGAACGTGTTGAGGGTAAGCTTGTCAGTGATGTTGTAACTCTGCTCTTTTCTGCACATGTAGGAGCTTCCGACAGATGCCTCCCACAGAGACAGATTATTATTGGAGGCATTGAAAACGTTTCCTGTTGAGGTAACACCAATCAGAGGACAGAATATGATTACATGACAAGAGATACGACACCATTAGGGATGCACAATATATTGGTACCACACTGGTCATGGCTGATATTATGATTTTTATTCATTTACATTTTTTTATTTTTTAATCAGTCAATATTAGATCACACTTTCTGTTAATCTAAAAAAAAACCAAATCTAATAATTTAATACTGTTAAATGAAATCTTTAGCAAAACTCAAAATGAGTATCTTTTTAATATTAATTGTGATGGCTAAATTCACTTGTAGAATTTAAAAATGATTGATTTTAGTTTTCAGAGATTTAAGTTTAGACAAAAGAGTATAGAATTTTAATGTTGGCTTATTATTGTCTTTAGATGAGAATAACAATGAGAATAAGATTATGCATTTAATTTTCACATTAAATATGCCTTACCATTTTCAAGATTAACAGAGAGCGTCAAAGCATGTAGACGGAACTTCTGTGAAACCTGTATAAAAAAAGAAAAAAAAAGAAAAGAAAAGTCAGATGCAACCTGATTTCATGAGAGAATGTGATTACTTTATGAACTGGCAGTTTTGCATGAATATGTACAAAAACAGACATTTTTGAGAAAAACGAACAAGCATGATGGTTCAATTCTAACCCCATCGACCTTAATCGGGTTAGACGCAATATTGAATTCAACACATTTGAAAACAAGGCTGTGAGGAATAGACTTCCAGTCTTTACAATGACATGCACTGTATAAAGCTTCAAAATCATAATTTCTATGATGATTATGATGAGTTATGTTTTTGTCTACTTGTTGTCAGCTGAACAATCGGTATGTTATTCAGCTACAATACAATCCACTGAACGCACCATACTTCTATCCATCACAGCCTTGTTTTCATTACTGTCAAATTAAATACGGCACTCCTAAAACTAACCCCAAGTTGGTCATAAGCAGATCATATGAAAGAAACTGTACAATTCATAAAAAAAACAAAACAAAAAAAACCAACAACATTTAAGAGCTGACAACAGATGGCCAAAAACCCAATCAAGAACATCTACCACCCCCTTTGTCTCAGTGGACTTTAGTCGCCAGTATATTTGACTCTTCTTTAAAGACTTACATTTGTGAAGACAAAATGAACTGTGATTTCATCTGACTTCAGCAGAAGGGAAGAGTCATTGCCACCACTTCCACAGGTTCCACTCACTTCTGTTACATTAGCACTTGGGTCAAAATTAAGAGTCTGAAAGCTGGAATTCTAAACAAGAACATGACAAAAGACTTGCAGTGGAGTAATAGCTTTTCACAACAAATTTCCATTAAAGCATCACAAATTTAAATTCTTGTGTTCCTCTGCACAGACATTTTGTACCTACCTCACTCATTTTGAAACTAAACTGAAGGCCCATCTTTGCCAAAAGACAGACTGTGACATTATCTGACTTGACACTGTAGTTTCCAACAGTTGGGTTGGGCACAGGAGGAGTGGTCGGAGGAGGAGTTGGAGCTGTTGTAGCATTAGAGTGCGTGGTAGTTGGCGCTTCTGTGGTGGAATTCGTTGTGTTGTGATGCATGGTAGTTGGCGCTTCTGTGGTGGAATTCGTTGTGTTGTGATGCATGGTAGTTGGAGCTTCTGTAGTGGATTTAGTTGTGGTGTGTAATAGCTTTTCACAACAAATTTCCATTAAAGCATCACAAATTTAAATTCTTGTGTTCCTCTGCACAGACATTTTGTACCTACCTCACTCATTTTGAAACTAAACTGAAGGCCCATCTTTGCCAAAAGACAGACTGTGACATTATCTGACTTGACACTGTAGTTTCCAACAGTTGGGTTGGGCACAGGAGGAGTGGTCGGAGGAGGAGTTGGAGCTGTTGTAGCATTAGAGTGCGTGGTAGTTGGCGCTTCTGTGGTGGAATTCGTTGTGTTGTGATGCATGGTAGTTGGCGCTTCTGTGGTGGAATTCGTTGTGTTGTGATGCATGGTAGTTGGCGCTTCTGTGGTGGAATTCGTTGTGTTGTGATGCATGGTAGTTGGCGCTTCTGTGGTGGAATTCGTTGTGTTGTGATGCATGGTAGTTGGAGGTTCAGTAGTAGATTTAGTTGTGGTGTGATGAGGGGTAGTTGTAGGTTCTGTAGTAGATTTAGTTGTGGTGAAATGAGGGGTAGTTGTAGGTTCTGTAGTAGATTTAGTTGTGGTGAAATGAGGGGTAGTTGTAGGTTCTGTAGTATATTTAGTGGTGGTGTGATGCGTGGTTGGACCTGTAGTCACAGCAGTAGAAATGGCAGCCGAAGAGTGTTTGGAGGTGGTTGGAGAAGAACTGCCGGAGAGGATTTTGCTTGTACTGAACTCCTGTGTTGCAGGTAATGACGATGTCACCAGATCTTCAGCATGCACAATACCTGCACAGGGTGGAAGCACAATGTTATTTCCTTATCCTTCACATTATCGTGGGGTTTCCCATGTGACACTGAGAATAAACAAGCCTGCTTTTTCAACCTTCCAAAATCAGATTTAGCTAAATGCTTATAATACAAATGCTAAATCACTAAACACTTAAAAACATAACGGGTACTTGGTTCAGCATTATATCAAAAGTGAAAGACTACTTGGGCACACCACAGCCTTTCAACTACCTCTATGCGTAAGGAAATAAAAACAGCAATCCAAGCACATTCCAGTACCTTCCTTCCTGACTGACTGGCGGTAAACTAACATATCCAAAATATTGCATTGTATTTGCTCTTGTCTAAGACCTAACTGATTTAAGGGCTGGAATACAGCACACATTTTTTTTGTTCAAAACCAGATTTTCAGGAGTTAATGCTAGTTGCCAGAAGTCAAAGCCAATCCACAAACTTTGGGCATTCAGTTAATAGATTTCACAGAAAATCACATACTGTGTGATGGGCACAGACTTTTTAGCTTCATAATATGATTCCATCCAGTTGGAGGATAAAACACGCGTTTAATATTTTGAACCAATTTTAGAACACATTGCTTTCATTTATCATGCATCTCAAGGTTCAAGTTTCCGCTTGAGTGTGTGGCTTTAAAATGACTTAAATAGGGCTGGGCGATATAACTAAAAAAATATATCAACGACATACATTTCATATCGTTCGGTATCGATAATTATTGACATTTTTATAACCTTTTTTAAAACAGAGCAATAGAAATTTTTTTTTTTAACCGTTGTATTTTTTATTTGCCCACTTCATTAAGACAAACAACAAATATACAGGCATATATTATTTTTTTTTAAAGTCAAACACAAAATAAAATTTAAACAAATATCTCCTTTCTTATGTTTTATATGCAGATTAAATAAGTCTTAAGGAAGCTTTTGACTTGTTTCCCCGAGGCCACAGGAGGGCGCAATGAGCAAAATGCAGCGCATTAAACGGTCAATTCAAATAACGGTCTATAAAAACGTGCATAAAGTCTAAATTAACATATATAAAACAAATATAATTTTGTAAACTGCATAAACAATTATGACCAAAACAGCATCATGCGTTTATGCATTGCTTAGCCTAATACAAAGAGCCAAATCGCCGATCACACAGACTGCATTTAAAAACAAACGAGACGCAGTGAAATGAAATAAACCTTCACAAATTCGCTTAGTGTTTTCTAGTGTTTTAACTTTGCATGACTTTCTTTGCATCTCTTGCATGAGACGCGAGTGCAGCAGTCATATTTGTCCGTCTAAAAATGTGCTAAATATGCGTTCTGTGTGAATGGCTTGGTTTCGGGTTTAACCTAATCCAGATCTTCTATGCATTGAGCTGCTATATTTCTCTAATATTTTGAACGAATACACAGCAGCGGCGCGTCTCGTGGGCTAGACTAACAAAACATTAAAATGCAACGTCACTTACCTCATCATCACCGCATCTCGCGCACCACTGATGACGCTCCCTGACGCACTCCTAACATTCGATTGTACCATTTTTGCATTCAAATGCAAATGTTTATTTTAAATTCGACTAATATTAATGTTTTTATTCACGATCTCCTCATCACAGGCAGGCACAATTCCAGCCTTTAGATCATCACGCTGGGTGACTGTCCCCTGTCCTGTAGTTTGATGAAATCATTAACCTGGTACTTCACACACAAACCCATCACATGATTACGAATGAGGGTGGCTGAGAAAAACACACTGAACAAGCACTTCAGGATCACATGCTTGTGAAGTTAAATCTGACAAAGTGAGAAAAATCTATGGCACAACTTCCTATTTTTTTTTCCGCTGAAAAAATGTTTAATTTAAAAAGTAATTAAAATGTTAAAGTGAGTGTTAGTAAATATTAATACGGCACGTTAGTAAAAATCAGGTAGTGCGTGATCCTCAGTCATTTAGTGTGCAACACCCGGTTTTTCTCTGTAACCATTTGCAAAGTCATCAAGTGTATGATGGCTAGCGTTTAGAAACCATTCAGACTTTAAAATGTTGTGTAATGAATTCCAGCCTTTAGATCATCACGCTGGGTGACTGTCCCCTGTCCTGTAGTTTGATGAAATCATTAACCTGGTACTTCACACACAAACCCATCACATGATTACATTAATGGGTTTAAAACAATGCAAGGATGGTACATATTTATCCCTCAAGCTGACAGTCTTCTCTGATTATCTAACGCGCTTCTACTGGCGTAGGTAAGAATTCAGGCTAATGCTAACAGGCTCTCGCGCTCCTGTGGGCCTGCGATAATCTCCCCAAAATAAACTCAATATCTGCTTTTGTAACGCGACACCACACTCGTACGTACCACTCAGTAGAATAAAGAGCAGGGTCACACAACCGTGGACAGCCATTGCGACGGGTGGACGGTTCCTCTGAGCAGACAGACGGTAAGTGACGCCCGGACCGAGTGTGACCCGGTTCAGCAGCGCTGTGAAATCAGCCTCAAACCTGCGCTCATATAAGTCATATGACTGGACCACACTCTCCTCCTCCTGCTGCACATTAGCCTTACGTCGAGTTTACAACACTGTTCATTTGCCAAACCTGTGTGTAATTAAATCAGCTACAGACATGTTTTATTACCGTTTCAGAGCGCAATAAGTACACCATTGGTTTACTAAAAGCTAACATACAGACTAAGTAAAAGATTTAAGGTTTTAATGTTATAAAAATACATCTATGATCTGATCACAGAAACTATTATAAAACCACTGTTGATCAGATCATATATTTTTTTCATTATTAATACAAAAACATCCTTGTAGGTGCTGATTTTCTACAGTCAGATTTAAAGGGTTTGGTTAGCATATTTTATTTTAAAATAACTTATGCTTAGGGATTTCAAAGTTGACATATTTATATAAATATTGCTATTTTATGTGTGAAAATGTAGTATTAGTTAAGTCCTCTATCCAAAAGACATTCCGAGGCTATAGTTATCATGCTTTTTTCTTATTCATGTCATTAATTTTTAATGTTTAAATTTCTGCTAATCAGTTGACCCTAATTGGTTTCAATACAATTCACCAAAAATCAGACTAACCAAAACTAAAAATCTGTTAAAAACAGCAAAATTTTAACATTTATACTTACATTGAAAATTATAAACTGTGAATATTATAAACAGTACTGCAACAATTTTTCAGTATCATAACCATTTTCAACAACAAAATGTACATGGGTCAAACTGACCCATAACATAATTCAAGGGACTTGGCAAAAAAGCTGTTCAACATTTTCACTATAGCCCATGAAAAAAGATAATGTTAATTGAACACACGCTGACATTTTGTGACCCAATAGTGGGAATATTTTGTCATTATACAGCATTTAATACACATATTTTCTAGCTAAACTAAAAAAAATTTGAATCACAAAACAATCATAAGGCAGACAAATGCAGTTTACGTACAAAAAAACATAACAGAAATTGTAATTGTTAATTGTATTAAATGACTTAAAAAACATCTGACATCCTGCCCCATTAAAATGTGACAACTTGACATTTATGAATAACATTTTTAAAGCCTTTTAGTAAAAATAAACATAATATAGTTGGCCACAACATTTTAAAAAAATGTAATGATATTGAAATTTTAGCTTGGATGGTGTAATTCACAAACACTATTCTTATTTAAGATAGTACAGAGTGCAAGTGTTTTCAAGAGTTTTGAGACTGCTCTGCGCATGATGTATTGTCGCCCCCTGATGGAGAAGACCGGAAACGTCAGGCCTCGCGCTTAACCAACGCGCCTCAACAGCAGCTGCGCAACGGTGGGAAGTACTTCCGGCGGGTCAGCGTCGCCTCTTAGAAAAGTTACTATTTCCCCGCGGACTTTTCCTCAAACCTAAAATACTAGTCTATCTCCCGAGCGCAAAGACGGCGTCTGGCAGAATGCTTTAACGCAAACAGCCCTCGGAGAAAAACAGTTTGTAATCCAACGGACTTTGTGCAGCGCGCCGGAGTGCGCGCGAGCGAGAGGAAGCAGTATTCAACCATCTTTCCTCTGCTGGCAATAACAAGAACAGAGAAGGGTCCAAGTGGGGCTGCACTTCTCAATTTATCCTCCTTTTCTCCTTATTTATACTCGGAGCCGCGAGGTTGCACGTCCCCCGACCGAGACCGAGGAATATAAAGCGTCCACACCCGGGATCGTAGCATTAGTAGATTAGCGATTTGATTTGGTATTTATTTTTTCATGTTTCCAACAGGTTTACCTTCCCCTAATCCCCCACCGCCAGCCCAAGAGCCCAGACCGGCTGCTTCTGATGTTCACAACGACTGTAGCTTAACATCTTCTAAGAAGAGGAAAATTAACAGTTCCGAGAAGGAAGACATTGATTCAATATCTTCGTCTCCTAAAGCCATTTGTAATTCCTCCTCCACAACGTCC
>NW_015633548.1:1176941-1190930 GCF_001515625.1 Sinocyclocheilus rhinocerous
CAGTTTGTAATCCAACGGACTTTGTGCAGCGTGCCGGAGTGTGCTCGAGCGAGAGGAAGCAGTATTCAACCATCTTTCCTCTGCTGGCAATAACAAGAACAGAGAAGGGTCCAAGTGGGGCTGCACTTCTCAATTTATCCTCCTTTTCTCCTTATTTATACTCGGAGCCGCGAGGTTGCACGTCCCCCGACCGAGACCGAGGAATATAAAGCGTCCACACCCGGGATCGTAGCATTAGTAGATTAGCGATTTGATTTGGTATTTATTTTTTCATGTTTCCAACAGGTTTACCTTCCCCTAATCCCCCACCGCCAGCCCAAGAGCCCAGACCGGCTGCTTCTGATGTTCACAACGACTGTAGCTTAACATCTTCTAAGAAGAGGAAAATTAACAGTTCCGAGAAGGAAGACATTGATTCAATATCTTCGTCTCCTAAAGCCATTTGTAATTCCTCCTCCACAACGTCCAGCTCTTCCAGCTCACAGCAGCAGCAGCAGCACATCCAGAAGAAGTTGAGGTTCGAGGATCCGCTGGATTTGATCGGACTGGATGTGAAGATGGCCGAGGAGTCGTGTAACTCTGCTGAATCGTGTTCAAAGGCGAGAAATGTGTTCCTGCCTGGAGGTGTCGGGCATCATGCTAACGGACTGACCAAGTCTGCGGGATCCGCCACCTTCTCCAACAGCAAACCCGGTGCTGCGAAGAAACTTGTTATCAAGAACTTTAAAGGTAGGTGAAGAGACTGCGGTCCCCCTCGTCTAATTTGAAACATATTGGGCTTTCTCAAAACTTAGCGAGCTGTCTGCCTAAACGGCATTTTGGGCCAAACACACCTGCGATGTCCAGAAAAGATGCCTAGTACCTAAAGCAGTAGTAAACAACATTGAGTTGAGTTGTCTCGGTGGAGATCAGCATTTTAGACTTTCTTATGTAACTTTCTTTTGTTTATGGAGGAACATCACTTGAGTAAACAAAATCAAAACAAAAACACTGTTGATTGAGATTAATTGATGTTCTTAACCGTAAACATCCTTTTCTATTTGTTATAATGTTATATAAAATTTTAATCTTTTATGTGTGTGTTTATGTTTATATATATATATATATGTATGTATGTATGTATGTGTGTGTGTGTATATATATATATATATATATATATATATATATACACATTTTGCTCAAACACAGACACACACACAAAGCCGGAGTGTGCTCGAGCGAGAGGAAGCAGTATTCAACCATCTTTCCTCTGCTGGCAATAACAAGAACAGAGAAGGGTCCAAGTGGGGCTGCACTTCTCAATTTATCCTCCTTTTCTCCTTATTTATACTCGGAGCCGCGAGGTTGCACGTCCCCCGACCGAGACCGAGGAATATAAAGCGTCCACACCCGGGATCGTAGCATTAGTAGATTAGCGATTTGATTTGGTATTTATTTTTTCATGTTTCCAACAGGTTTACCTTCCCCTAATCCCCCACCGCCAGCCCAAGAGCCCAGACCGGCTGCTTCTGATGTTCACAACGACTGTAGCTTAACATCTTCTAAGAAGAGGAAAATTAACAGTTCCGAGAAGGAAGACATTGATTCAATATCTTCGTCTCCTAAAGCCATTTGTAATTCCTCCTCCACAACGTCCAGCTCTTCCAGCTCACAGCAGCAGCAGCAGCACATCCAGAAGAAGTTGAGGTTCGAGGATCCGCTGGATTTGATCGGACTGGATGTGAAGATGGCCGAGGAGTCGTGTAACTCTGCTGAATCGTGTTCAAAGGCGAGAAATGTGTTCCTGCCTGGAGGTGTCGGGCATCATGCTAACGGACTGACCAAGTCTGCGGGATCCGCCACCTTCTCCAACAGCAAACCCGGTGCTGCGAAGAAACTTGTTATCAAGAACTTTAAAGGTAGGTGAAGAGACTGCGGTCCCCCTCGTCTAATTTGAAACATATTGGGCTTTCTCAAAACTTAGCGAGCTGTCTGCCTAAACGGCATTTTGGGCCAAACACACCTGCGATGTCCAGAAAAGATGCCTAGTACCTAAAGCAGTAGTAAACAACATTGAGTTGAGTTGTCTCGGTGGAGATCAGCATTTTAGACTTTCTTATGTAACTTTCTTTTGTTTATGGAGGAACATCACTTGAGTAAACAAAATCAAAACAAAAACACTGTTGATTGAGATTAATTGATGTTCTTAACCGTAAACATCCTTTTCTATTTGTTATAATGTTATATAAAATTTTAATCTTTTATGTGTGTGTTTATGTTTATATATATATATATATGTATGTATGTATGTATGTGTGTGTGTGTATATATATATATATATATATATATATATATATATACATTGTTCTCAAAAACAGTGACACGCAGCAAAACTAAGAATATTAAACACATTTTTAAGGAAGTAATAGTGTAAGTGTACCATAATACTAGCTTCATAAACCCTCAAAGTGCATATTTAGCCTCATGATACTGCAGCTTATCTGTACTGTTTAACTTTTGTCTTAAACTAAAAAATATTTTAATTAGTGATCAACATTACGCCACATGTTGTCATTTGCATTTTTACATTTAGTCTTAGTAGCCATAATCTGTCATAAGTTATTGCACAATGAATCAGTAACTGTCTTATGAAAGTAAATGCTGTGAGCTGTAACAGATGAGAACAGCTTTTTATTTATAAGTACTAATAGATTTTATGTAACTTGTATTTGTTTATGATGATGGCACATCACTTGTATAAACAAAATCAAAACCTGACCTTCATTGAAACACTAACGAGTATTTATGTTTCTTACGCATTCCTTATTTGTTTATACACATCCTTCTTTTTGTTATAATGTTATATCAGAAAAGCCCAAATTACCAGAGAATTACACGAATGAGACCTGGCAGAAGCTGAAGGAGGCAGTAGAGGCCATTCAAAACAGCACTTCAATAAAGTACAATTTAGAGGAGCTCTATCAGGTAGGTTTTATGTATATATTTGTTTTATCATTTAGTAATATTTTACATTGAATCTAATGCTATTTATTCCCCTTTGTCTTCTCAGGCTGTTGAAAATTTGTGCTCCCATAAGATATCTGCCAAGCTCTATAAACAGCTCAGAGTGGTCTGTGAAGACCATATCAAGGCACAGATTGACCAGTTCAGAGAATATCCTTTTCCTTGCCACAAATTTCTATTCTGTTTCTTGCTGTCTTGTTAGGTTGAGAGTAGGGCTGCACGATAAATCGCATGCGATATTTAACGCGCATCTTGTCAGAAAGCCGGTTCTGTAATCAGCTGCTCGTCAGTGAACAAAGGCTCTGTGTAGTTAATGCTGCTCAATGTGAAAGCCCGCAGGTGATGGAGATTTACCGCTGATTACAGAAGCGGCTTTACTGATAAGATGCGCATTAAATATCGCATGCGATTTATCGTGCAGCCCTAGTTGAGAGTTAAAGTAAAGAGCATGCATCAGGGCTCAACATAAAGATTTTTTTTCAGTCTAAAATTTAGTTTTCGTTTCATGAAACGAAACAATGGCCCATCACAAACATGATGCAATTTTTAGAAACATATTTTTGCAGATATTTTGAGGATTCTTTGATGTATAAAAAGTTTAAAAGAACCAATTTTTAATAGAAATTGTAACATGATAAATGTCTTTACTGTCACTTTTGATCAATTTAATGCATCCTTGCTGAATAAAAGTATTAATTTCCTTCAAAAATTCTTACTGAATCCAAGCATTTGCATGGTAGTTTCAGAAATATATTTTTGTTTTTAATTAATCATGTATTTCTTAAAATAAAAGTAGCAAAATTGATTTTAATTTTATATAATAGCTGAACTTTTGACATAAAACTCATTAACGCTTTTGCTAGAAAACTATGGCAGACGGTGCATATGATGAGCTAAATATATGAGGGAACATTTTTCAGAAATGATGAGAAGTTGAGTCACTGGTTATTAATTAGGACTGTCTGCTTACAGACTGCTAATCATAACTGTGATAGGAAACCATTTCTTAACTCTTGCCCTACGGATGCCCTAGACAGTGTTCTGTTCCTCAAGAAAATAGACAAATGTTGGCAAGATCACTGCAGACAAATGGTTTGTCTACTCTAGATCTCTGTCTCTACATGTGTTTTTAATAAGTTAAAAGTTGAACTTTTTATAAAATGTTCCTATATCTAGTTATTTACCTGTTTGAAAAAAATGCTTTTAATACAAAAACATTGTCTTTTCTTCTAGATCATGATTAGGAGTATATTTTTGTTTTTGGATCGCACATATGTTTTACAAAATTCAATGCTGCCATCAATCTGGTATGTCTTCACACTTGACGAAAGATATTGAATTTGTAACTTTGGCACTGTCACCTTTGCTGTCTTTATTAACTACCATTGCTGTGCTGCTCCTTCCACTGGCGGTTAATGATACATTTGTGTTTTGTCTTCAGGGACATGGGCTTGGAGTTGTTTCGTTTCTATATCATCAGCGACCTGAAGGTGCAGAGTAAGACAATCGATGGGATTCTGCTTCTTATTGAGAGAGAGCGGAGTGGAGAGGCTGTAGACCGCAGTCTCCTGAGGAGTCTTCTGAGCATGCTCTCAGATCTGCAGGTTAGCTCACCTGATTTCTCATTTGTACTCAAATCAATGTATCTGGGTTTATGTTGCATTTATGGCATAACCATTTAATAATACTAATAATCATTTTGACTTTCTCAAATTTTTTAACTGCAAAAAAAAAAAGAAATTTACTTGTACTTCTTATTGTTTGCTTTAGTGGCATGTCTGTATAAAGTCAGTAAACCCAGTAACTGGGTGGGTCACATGACACAGACAAGGATACAAAATAAGTATTTTTAACAGTCTGGTTAGTTTGGCATGTATTTTTATATTTGCTAGAAATATTATATTTTTGAGAAAAAAAAATGTGCAAAAGCTCAAACTTTTTTTGCTGAAAAAAAAAGCAAAACATTGAGCAGTTATGAATATTAATATGAATGAATATTAATGCAAATTTTTTAAAGCGAGTATTAATGTAGGTGTTCATAATTCATGTTTCTGTTTTTAAAGTACATGGCCCGTTTATCTCCATGGTAAGGTCTTTACTGTAACAACTTGCTTTTTTAAACTGAGGGATGAGTCAAAGTATTTTCATTACTCCCCAACATTATGCCACATCCTGTCATTTGCATCTTTACACTTAGCCTCAGTAGCAAAAAATGTAATTCTGCATTAATGCATTGATGACAGATGAAAACGATGGCAAATTTTCTACAGATCTTGTGAGGTCTTGATCCCTGATATTATTCAGCCCTTAAATTGTGTGGCCAAACCTGTTAGTTTTAGTATTGTTGTAATCACACCTTTGTTCTTTTTATGACAGATTTATCAGGATTCATTTGAGCAGCGCTTTCTGGAGGAGACAAATCGACTGTATGCTGCAGAGGGCCAGAGACTCATGCAGGAAAGAGAGGTGAGTTTCACATCAGGGGAACAAAGTATTGATTTTTTTATTTATTCTGATGAGCAATAAATTATTGGCATGTCTCATTAAGCGTATGTTAGCTACAGGCTGGTACTTTGATACAGGCTAAATTATTATTTTTTTTCTTTTAATTATGTAATAACCCTTGGTTGTTGTTTCAAAATTATTTACACCCCTACAAAGATATGCTGCTATTTTGTTTTTGTGGAACATAAAATGAAAGAACCTTTTCTATACAATCATATTTCGTAGAAACCAAAGGCTTTGAAGTATTCCAGGTGACTTGTGTTCTAGTGTTCTATGGTCATATGTTTTTGAGAGATGTAGCAGAGGTGAGGATTACTAGTATAAGTCATAAGGACCACTTTTATGGTGCTTTTCTGTTTGGCCTTTAGGAACTGTGATTGTATGAAAAAAAAGATCAAAATGAAGATGTGTTTCACAAAACAAACAAACATAAATTTTTGTGAACTATGCTTTTAATTAGATTTTTCTCTGCCTCATTTAGGATGGTCACATTTCTTTTCTTTATCCCTAACAAATATTTACTTTTCAGGTGCCAGAGTATCTCCATCATGTCAACAAACGTCTGGAAGAGGAGGCAGACAGAGTCATTACATACTTAGACCAGAGCACACAGTAAGTATGCAGAGAATATGACTAACATTTACAATTAGTAGTTATTTCGGTAAAAAAAGATCTGTGAACCTTTGTCTTTTTTATTTGTAGAAAACCCCTCATTGCCACAGTGGAAAAGCAACTGCTTGGAGAACACCTCACTGCAATACTTCAGAAAGGTATCACCTTCATTGAATGAAGATGATTGACATTGTATTTGGTGTTCAAATGGTCAACCATCCTCTAAATTAGAAGTGATTTACATAAGTGCTTGTTTTCTTGTCACACTCTAGGTTTGAATAACCTGCTGGATGAGAACCGTATTCAGGATCTGTCTCTGCTGTTCCAGCTCTTCAGTCGTGTGAGGGGAGGCGTGCAGGTGCTTCTGCAGCACTGGATCGAGTACATCAAGGTGTGCAGGGAACCCATCTAGATGACTGAGAAAACCATCATAACAGTTCTGAATGTGTTTTGTTTGTTGTGTCTCAGGCCTTTGGAAGCACAATTGTCATCAACCCAGAGAAAGACAAGACAATGGTTCAGGAGCTTTTGGATTTCAAGGATAAAGTCGATCACATCATTGATGTATGTTTCATGAGGAATGAGAAGTTTGTTAATGGCATGAAGGAGGCTTTCGAGACCTTTATCAATAAACGGCCAAACAAACCTGCTGAGCTCATAGGTCAGTTGACAATGTTTTCCCACCAACCATTGAGGGTTTTTGTTTGATTGAGAATTTAAAGCTGGTTGGATCAAGACAAACGTTCACTAATTTTGTTTTATTTTCTATAGCAAAATATGTGGATTCAAAGCTCCGTGCTGGGAACAAAGAAGCGACTGATGAGGAACTTGAGAAAATGTTGGACAAGATAATGATCATATTCAGGTTCATTTATGGTAATGCATTTAAACTTTATGCTCTGTTCCAAAGACCCAGAAAGTTTTCAATTATCTGTCTAAGCTTCATAGACTTTCTCATCTCGCTCTCTTAAGGCAAAGATGTTTTTGAGGCCTTCTACAAGAAAGACTTGGCAAAGAGGTTACTGGTGGGAAAGAGTGCCTCTGTAGATGCAGAGAAATCAATGCTGTCAAAACTGAAGCATGGTAAATTACATTTCTCTTTTCATATTTTATTCTTAAAACATACCGTTTTCAGTAACACAGATGTTTCGAAAGGCTGTGAAGTAAAAAATGGTCAATTGTGTTTTTCTTGTAGAATGTGGAGCTGCATTTACCAGTAAGCTGGAAGGGATGTTTAAAGACATGGAGCTGTCAAAAGATATTATGGTGCAGTTCAAACAGGTAATGATAGCTTTTATGTTCATTTTTATTAATTACATTCACTTATTTTGTGTCTAGTAACTAGTTACATCTTACAAATCTCTCTTTTGGAATCTGCACCTCAGCACATGCAATGCCAAAATATTCCTGGGAACATTGAGCTGACGGTGAACATCCTCACTATGGGTTATTGGCCAACATATGTACCCATGGAAGTACATCTGCCTGCAGAGGTCTGTTCTGATATTGAGAAATGGGATCTTGGATTAGATATTCCTTGTTACTTAAACATGGCAGTAATACCCGTAATTCAAATTAATCACATTATAATTAATTTTTAATCTTTTATTAATACCTTTCACTCTCCAGATGGTGAGATTGCAGGAGATTTTCAAAACGTTTTACCTGGGCAAACACAGTGGACGGAAATTACAATGGCAGTCTACGTTAGGACATTGTGTTTTAAAGGCAGAATTCAAAGAGGTAACACACGTTTTATTTCGAAAAGTGCAACTTGGCATGAATACCGGACTATTAGCTGATCATAATATTTATCTACTTAATTTAAAACATTCTTTTCTAAAGGCTTCTCAGAAAAATAACTGGCTATAAGGAACCCCCCCCCTAATGAAGGGGAGGAGTTCTCTCTGGAGGATATTAAACTTGCTACAGGCATTGGTATGGACAATTGTTTCAAGCAAGCGCATTGCAATTTATTCCTGTTGTTAAGAGATACTATTCCATTTAATGTTAAACTTTAAGTCCAAAGTTAAACCAGGGTTTTTGTGGGTCTTAAAAAGTCTTCTGCAAATTAAGGCCTTAAAAAGTCTTAAATCAGAGCAGAAAGTCTTAAATTCAAAGTCATGGCATTAAATATTGCATACATAGCAAAAAAACTCTTTAAATGAAGATACATTTACTTGATGTCAAATGAAATCTCTAAGTACAGTAAAAGTGATTTCCATATTCTAGAGGTTGAAATCTTAGCTATTCAAGCCTTTTTTTTTTGTGCAAAATTTATAAAAAAGTTATGAGGTTAGTTGGAAGTTGTATTTTCAAACTTTGAAGTGTTGCTAATACAACTCAATGTGCTCCCTATACTTTTACATTGAGAACATCGACGTATTGTTTGCTTGAATTTGTTTCTTAATTTTTCTTTATTTGAAAGAACTTAAAAAGTAAAAAGAAATTTACCTTCATCAAACCTGCAGAAACCCTGTAAACCTCACAGCCTTTTACAAACGTCCAAAATGTTTAACAAATTTGACATTTAAAATACACACACACTTACAGAGGACGGTGAGCTGAGGCGGACTCTGCAGTCACTGGCCTGTGGGAAGGCACGTGTCCTTACCAAAACCCCAAAGAGTAAAGACGTGGAGGATGGAGACAAGTTCTCTTGTAATGATGATTTCAAACACAAACTCTTCAGGATTAAAATCAACCAGATCCAGATGAAAGAAACGGTACTGTCTGGCACACCTGTCATTTGATTGTTGTTGTCTGAAAGTTATTGGCCGCTTGGTCTCATGGTTCTTTGCTGTACCTCACAGGTGGAGGAGCAAGCCAGCACTACAGAGAGAGTATTCCAGGACCGTCAGTACCAAATTGATGCTGCCATTGTTCGAATCATGAAGATGAGGAAAACTCTCAGCCATAACCTTCTGGTGTCTGAAGTCTACAACCAACTTAAATTCCCAGTCAAGGTGAGGTCATGGTTGCCAAATTGTTTTGTTTTCACAGTTAATGGAGTAGTTTCACTGGATTGGCTATAAATGGATGTCTTGCAGCTAGACTAAACTGCAAGGGTGCAGCCAAACAAAACTAGAAAACAATCTAGTAATCACAAAGTCATGTACAAAATGTAAATAAGTTTTTTTTTTTGTGCAGTGTGACAGCTTTGTGCATTAAAACGAAAGCATTTTCAATTGCATGTTGCACAATCACATTATCTGTGAACAAGTTTGCAAAAGTATTTTTCTTGTTGCTATTTTTTTTTTTTAAAGAAAGTAATACTTTTATTCAGCAGGGATTCATTAAATTGCTCAAAAGTGACTAATGACATTTATGATGTTACAGAAAAATATTAAGCAGCACAGCTGTTCTCAATATTGATAATGTTTATTGTGCACAATATCAGCATATTAGAATGATTTCTGAAGGATCATGTGACACTGAAGACTGGAGTAATGACTGCTGAAAATTCAGCTTTGCCATCACAGGAATAAATTATATTTTAAAATATATTAAAATAAAAAGTTATTTTAAATTGTAATAACATTTGCCGGTTACTATTTTACTTATTTACTATTTGACTGTATATAGGTTTTAATAATGTACATGTTATGCTGTTATACTATTTTTCATCAAATTGGTGAGCAAAAAGAGCCTTTTAAATATCTTAACAACTGCAAACTTTTGAAAAGTAGAGTTTAAACTGCACTTAAGTTCCTGTGTCCAGCTTGTTGTGGAAGGAGATGCCTACATAAAAAAAATCTGACGGTTTAATGTGAATTACGTTCAGAAAAATTATCATGATCAAAGTCAAGGGATTTGTCTTAAATTCTTCACTGACAATGCATTATTTTTTCCTCTTGTCTCAAGATTGCATATAATATGAGCAATATGAATATTGTTCTCAATGTCACTAAATTTGGAAATTAGTCCAAGACTCGCAGCAGAGAACATATGCCACTGCCACTAAATTTTGTTTCTTCTTTTTGCAGCCTGCTGATCTGAAGAAGAGGATAGAGTCACTTATTGACAGGGACTACATGGAAAGGGATAAGGAGAATCCCAATCAATACAACTATGTGGCTTAGAGAGAGAGAGAATAAGAGGGGTAGATGAGGGATGTTAGAAATGACAGGAGGAGGCTGTTCTCAGTGACGTTGTTTACTTCCCTTAGCACATGGAGCCCCTTGTTCCAGGTTTTGTTCACTGTAACATCTTCACCCAGTGACCAACAACTGAATCAGTTTTCTCTTCATGGATTTGACAGGGTAGGGTATGTTCTATCAGAATGGCGTGTCCAATTAGAAGAAAAGAAAATACAAAATTATTTTGTTAAAATGCTTCTGAGAATTGGACTATCCCAAGCTTAAAAAGAAAAGTTGTTTATTTTCAGACTTGGCTCCATGGCTTTTGTTTGTCTCTGGCATGTTTTTTTTTTTTCGTGGTTTATTCATGCAAATATCACAACATATTGACGTATTACCTGTGCAAAGAAAACCAACACCAGATTGATTGAATTTGACTCTCTTGTTCAGTCAGTGTTGTATTGGGTAGCAGTGTGTGAAAACAGGTTTTCTCTTTGCCAATGTTTGAACAAAGAAAAGAAGATTCAGCTGATTGGTCACAAGCAATTTATGTTCTGTGAATGTGATTTATTGATAAATAGAACAATTGAGGCTGATTGGAAATTTCACAGTTTGTGCCAAGATTAGATAAAACCAAGCACTTGTTTTGTTTGTAGGAATGTTAATGCTGCTAAACACTAACTTGTACATCTTCCTTCTTTTTCCCTCCTTGCTTACACCTTCTCACATTTCCTCCTCTTGTTTATTTTGTATATACATTTTACACACAACTTAGATGTTTGACACTCTCGACTACATTGCAACTGCATTCTTTCTCCCTGGAAACTCTGAACAAGCACAGCAGCACCATTTTATCATTCTAGTGTTTCCAAGTTTATATAACCCTTAAGTTCTGAATTAGGCCCGTATACTGAGAAGCTCCTCTGTGTGGCATCACTGGATCTGTCTGTGGAATTTTGGCAATGGTGTTTTGAGAAATCATACTTAAGTGGACAGTCGTCCAGTGTCTGGAAAAAGTATGCTTGTTTTTATTGCCTCAGAATAAACAACTGTATGTGTTTCCATGATCTTGTCCCTCTAATCAATTTGCAGTATTTCATTGTTTTTGTGAAAAAAACATTGTGCAAAATAGATATTCTAACCAATAACCATATAAAACCTGACGTTGTATTTTATCTGATATAAATATATATATTTTTTTTCTTTATATATATATATATATATATGTGTGCATTACATTTATCATCCCTGTGTCTAAGCACTGACTAATTTAAAGATCTGCCTGCTACTTAAGAGCTCAATACTGCCAGATTAAGAAAGTGAATGAACGCTGTTAGTTAGGCGGTGGATCAAAGAAACAACACTCCTTTAGAAGAGAACTTGTGAAAAATATGCTGACGATATTTATGTAATAATTGTATAGTTAGTACATAAACAACCTCAGCATATATTTCACATTTATACTTCAGTGCATGGTTTTGTGGATTTTAAAAAAAAATTTATTTATTTATTTTTTCCTTCCAAGTGTTGGCTCAGATTCCAATTTAATTAAAGCCATTTCAGGCAAATTCATAGTTTCATGCACATAATAAATTTAGAGTTTTGTGGACTAGTTTGTTTCTAAAACACTTCTTTCAGACTAGTGGGAAGAAAACATCCAAAATACATTTAAGTGTTCATTTTATTATACCTTATAAGTGTCTGTAGATTAAAGGCAGTTTTCTCAAAATGTTTTTTTCCCTCATGCCCTAAACCAGAAATCTCCACATTAGTTTGTTTATATATCATTCATCAAACATTTTATTCCTAAAAATATAATGACCATTTTATTTTCCCTTCTGGCTCTTGACATTGTTTTCTGACGATGGAGTGATATAAAGAGATCCTAAAAATTCATATGTTAGCAGAATTACTTAATCTGGTTTTCAGGTTTCTGATCTAGAAATGTATGCAAATTGGTGCATATTTAATTAGATAACGCATTATTTTTGCATATTTAAACATTTCAGGGGAAAACTAATACAAAACAATTGTCTTAATGTGCTGCGATCAGTTACAATTTTTAGTCACTTTGACTATATTGACTTTATTGACTACTGACTTTATGATTAACGATATCAGTAATAAGTTTTACAGATGTATTGCAAAGTACATTGCATTAGCATAATTTTGTCAGGCATACTGTACGTCCATCCCTTGCCGTAAAATATTTACCATTGTCGTAAATGTCGTAAACCGGAATCACCTGCGGTTGACGTGAAGCGTGGAGTTAGATCATTAAATCTTCTACTGAATGTTTCGTTTTTATTTTTTGGTTCAAAAAAGTTAACAGTTACGAGCTGTAAGATCACACAGATAGGAGGACAAGAGTGACCGATAACGACCTGCAAGGATGTTTAAAAAGTAAGCTTGAGCCGTTGTCAACCTTATAAATAGTAGCTAACACAACTTAGCGTTGTTATAGTAATGCAGTGTTTCATTTAATTAGTAGCTTTGCCTTCTCAGTAGAGATAGAAGAAATGTTGCATGTAAACGCTTACCAGTTATATATGGGATTGTAATTTAATATCTGCCCTTAATTCTGTAACCGAGACATCAACCTGTTTAGCTAACACTGCTAACTTGCTCTGTCACAGCTGACTTTTATGGTTCATTGGAAATTATTCATCTGTTTTCCTATGTTTTTAGTGTTTTTTGCTCATATTTTTTGCTAAGATACTTCTAATATTTTTAACTTGAACAGATAAACAAACTGCAAAAAAGACCTCGATTGCAAAAGATGTTTACATTAAACATTGAAGGACAGACACTTGGTAAAACAATTGGTGGTAATTGTTATACCAGACCTTTATACTAGAACAGTTTCTTTATTTTGCCATACTTTGCCATAAAAAACAAAACAAAAAAACGAGACCTGATCCTGTGTCATCTTCAGGTATTAGACATTAAATATGCTAATTCCTTTCTTTCTCTTTGTCTTCATAGATTTGATGAAAAGGAAAATGTTTCTAACTGTATTCAACTGAAGACGTCTGTTATTAAGGGTATAAAGAATCAGCTGTTAGATCAGTTTCCCAACATCGATGATTGGCTCAACCAGATAATGCCCAAAAAGGACCCTGTCAAAATTGTGAGATGGTGAGAGATACACAAGAGTACACAATATGGAAAGTCAGTGCTTATTAATTCGAAGTACTAAAAGAGTAACTCATTTTACATCAGAGGTGTGATATTTTGTCTACGTTTCCAGTCATGAGCATATTGAAATTCTTACGGTAAATGGAGAGCTGCTCTTCTTCAGACAGAGAGAGGGACCCTTCTATCCCACCCTCAGACTTCTACACAAATGTAAGATGGCTTTCATTTTCATCAGTAAGATGCTTTTCCTGCAGAAAATATTGCCTCGGGTTCCAGAAAATTGCTTATATTACCCAAGTTACACTTACTGTTCATTTGGTTAGACTAATGCTTGGTACTCGCATGTCTGTTCTCCAGATCCCTTCATTCTGCCACACCAACAAGTAGATAAAGGAGCCATCAAATTTGTTCTGAGTGGAGCCAATATCATGTGCCCAGGCCTCACATCACCAGGAGCCAAACTCTACCCTGCTGAAACAGACACAGTAGTTGTATCTTTCCAGCTGTTGTATTATATCTAGTAATATTTTCTTCTATGACAAATGAATCGTAATGTTTTAATGTAAGGGATTAGTTCACATCTTTTGTCAATTCCAAAAAAAAAGCAAAAAACACCATACGACTATTGAGATAAAAAAAAAAAAAATATATA
>NW_015633548.1:1192424-1217318 GCF_001515625.1 Sinocyclocheilus rhinocerous
CATCTGAAAGCTGAATAAATAAGCATTCCATTGATGTATGGTTTGTTAGGATAGGACAATCTAAATCTGAAAATCTGGAATCTTGAGGGTGCAAAAAAAATCAAAATATTGAGAAAATCGCCTTTAAAGTTGTCCAAATGAAGTTCTTAGCAATGCATATTGCTAATCAAAAATTAAGTTTTGATATATTTACGGTAGGAAATTTACAAAATATCGTCATGGAACATGATCTTTACTTAATATCCTAATGATTTTTGGCATAAAAGAAAAATTTTGACCAATACAATGTATTGTTGGCTATTGCTACAAATATACCTGTGCTAGTTATGTCTGGTTTTGTGGTCCAGGGTCACAATTATTATTGTTCTGTTCATCATACAAAGGAATCGTATGCCTTTTTAAACACTATTTTATGAAAAATGTTTTACTTTTTTAAATGAAAATTTGTATTCAGCATACAAGTTTTAAACAGCAAGTAAATAATGACCATAAATCAGTGTTATTTTAGTATTATTTATGATGATTAAATTGTATTAATATTTTGTTTTCTTTTAAATTTATTATTTTTTATTATTTTGTGAATAATTCTGTTTAGTTTGAATTTATTTTCATTTCAATTTTAGTTTTAGCAATTTTAGTGCTTCAACCAAGGCAACATACTAATATTTATATTTTATTGTATTTCAGTTTTATTTCAGTTGCCGGAAACAACTTTTTAATAGTTTGAGTTAACAATAACATAACTGCCATAAATATACATTTTTGAGCAAACAATTAGTTGTGTAATAGTTTTATATGTAATAGTTTTGATTGGTGTGTGTTGCATATCACAGGTTGTTTCCTTAAGTATTTGTTTCAGGCTATAATGGCAGAAGGGAAGCAGCATGCGCTCTGTGTGGGAGTCATGAAGATGTCTGCAGATGACATGTAAGTGTTTCTATGCATCTCCTGAACTTTGAATCACAATTTGGCATTAAAATGAAAAAAAAAAAAAAAAAAAAAAAAATTATTTTTAAATATATAGTGTAATTTTAAGTTCCTCTATCCTCTAGAATACAGAATGTATAAAGCTTGTTTTAATAAAATAATAAATAAATACATTAAATCCATATAAATCAGTCACCATCTGTTTAATCTGTGATTATACCGTTTATTGGGTTTGGAAAACTAAAATGATTTAAATTTTTTCTAAAATCTGAAAATATTTTCTTGTCTCACTTCACTGAACAGAGAGAAAGTAAACAAGGGAATTGGAATCGAGAACGTTCACTATCTGAATGATGGACTGTGGCACATGAAGACGTATAAGTAAAGACAGACGAGAGGATGTGGTGGAATCGTTTGGACCTGTTATCACCAGGCTGCCCGTCTACTGTTTACATGAATGGACTCAACTGTGTACCATGCCGAAAGCTTTGAAAGCCACCCCATTTTAATGCACAAATAAAACCTGCATTCAAGTCATTCCAAACTGAAATGGTCTCTTGCTGCAGTGAGAGCTGAATAGTGTCATGGCAGCTTAAAGCCTGTTTAAACAACAGTGTTTGTATGTGTATTTCTCAGTTTCCCAAGACAGAATCATCTGGTATTTGTTTAGATGAAATTGCTTATTACACCACATGCCACCATATACTATGTATCATATGCAATTGTAGACCCTATGGTTTTATAGCTTTGAATCCATTTTTTGTTTGCACTAAAGGTAGGGAACGTACATCTATGCCAACCAGCTTGTGAAAGACAAACTCATCTCAGCATGTAAGGAAAATCCAATTCATTTTAAGGTAACTGTAATAAAGGGAGAACCAAAGTGAGGTACATTGCATTCAAATGTATGTGTATTCTCTGGGAATCAAAACCAACAGTACAGGGTCTAAGTCTACACTTATTGGATCCTCTTGTCACTTTATTACTTTCTTTCTGATGCCACAGTTTTTAGCCAAGTCAGGCTAGAAATGATCATGAATATATAATGGCTAAAAAGTTTCATAAACAGAAACTTATTTTATTTTTCACGTTTAGTTTGTCTTGCACTGTATTAATCAACAAGAATGTATTTATTGAATTAATTTATCAACAATAGAATATATTTAACCTCTATCATAAATCTATAATATTATAAAACTATAAATTCCTTTAATTTCCCTTGAGAATGAATGCACATTTTTCCCATTATAGGAATCAGTCTTTGGAATCAAGAACAGCTGCAGCAGAATATGTGTTCTCATCCTCAAATTAATACAGATTTTATAAATGAGGCCCCAGGTCTTTTTCACACCACACTGCCAAATGCAGAAATACAGGAAGAAACTGTAAAATGCATTACACTGTTAGCTCCTGGAACCCACGCATTTATTATAGTGATTACTGTGGGAAGATGTACAGAGGAATATGTGATCAATTTACATCTGATAGAGAAGATGTTTGGTCTGAAAGCTGGACAGTTCAGCATTGTTCTGTTTATTAGAGGAGATGATCTTAAGACTGAATCCATTGAAGATTTTGTGAAGAGCCGTAACTGTGCAAACCTCAACTGGCTGATCAAATTCTGTGAAAACAGATACCTGGTTTTTAATAACAGAAAAACGAGACAGAACTCAAGTTACCGAACTTGTTAAATGAGGATTACATCCAACAGAGCAATATTTTACAGACACAGTATCAACCAAGACCTGGAAATGTCTATTAAAAAGTGGGTAGAGAAAATACTGAAAGAGAGGGAGAGGCTCAAATTGAGAATTTAAGAACCAAATATGAGACAGAAATGGATCAGCTCAAGAAGAGACTAGAGGAAGAGAAAAAAAAAAGTGTAAATGAATTAAAAGCAGTCAAGCACAGTCAAAAATCCCTTCTCTAGAATAGAAATGAGAGCTGGAGATTCAGAAATGATCCAAAAATTAAGATGGATGAAAGAAGAGGCTGAAAATAAGAAAAGTAGCAAAAAGAAACATAAGACAGAGAGAAAAAGATCAATATAAACATGATTAGGAAAATGTGCTATAAAACATAAGACATTAGAAAGAGATTTTGAAGAAATAAAAAGGATCGAACAAGAAGAACAGAGAGAAAAATAAAAGTTTTAAAATGACAGCATAGACATTCAAAAAGAAATTAAACGACAACAGAATTGGAGAATTTAAGAGAAAGAGTGAAACAGGATAGGAAACAAAAATGAAACACTAAAAAACAAGAAAATCAAGAACTGGAGAAAATGAGAGACATTTTCAAGAGACTTCGAAGAGAGAATATAAAGAAAGGGAAGCTGATCTTTTTTTCTTTCAGATGACAAGCTCGCGTCAAACCCAAACAAGATGAGATTTCTACAACCGGACAGCTCTTTCAGAGTTTAATAAATGACTACAAAACAATTTTCATTGTTATTTATTAAACCAACCTATCAGATTTGTTGCAATCTGTTGAAAAAAATCAAGTATCCATAGAAATGAAGAGCAATTAATGCATATTCATTTGTTCACTGCACTGTATCATCTGTTGATAGCATTCTTTTATTTGTAACCTTTACTATTACTTAAAGCAGGTGAGATCAAGCATCCTGATGTTTACTAAATAAAAAGTAGTAAAGAACAATTTTAAAAAAGGTCACAAACCAGTGCATAATGAAGTACATCTGAATTAAAGAAACAATATTTCGATATGTAAATAAATAGACAAATTTCTATGCAAAAGTAATTTTACAATCTCAAGTATATTAACCTTTCAAACCACATTAGTTTGATATTTTTAAGGGTGATATAGACAGTTTACCATACAGATGCCATGTATCCCCTCAGTACAACATACATCCAAAACACATTTTAAAAATCATCAAAAGGTTCTTCATTTTCATTCCTAACCCCATATGTGTGGCATTCATACATCTAGTGTAATTTTTATTCAAAATACTATCAAGTGCACACAATTATCCAATATTGGCTTAGTACATACTGCACATCACAGCTGATTCAGCCCTGCACCCAGTTATGATCAACGTCTCAATTCTGTGAGTGACAGTAACAGAAGCCATGAAGTCAATCAGTCATTATCAGAGTCTTTAGGAGGCAGAAATGTCAAGGAGTCATGAAAATCATGTCCATATGGCCGGAGTCTGTAGACGCCATACATCAAAACCTGCATCTGGCTCGGAGACATGCCAGCGAACGTGATGGCCATGTCCGAACAACAGGCCTCCACGGCATCGGCCGGGTTTTGGCCCATGTTGTCAGAAATCAAGGAGCTGACGCTCTTCTTGTTAAAAAGCCCTTTGCCTTGCGCATCCTCTCCGTTTTCAGCAAACACCCCGCTGTATTTCAGACAGGTGGCGAGCTGCTTTTCTTCAGGTGTCTTCCACAAGGCATGTCCTCGCTCTGGGCATCTGTCCTCATCTTTGAACATCCCTATCAGCCTCCTCATTGCTTCATAGCTCAGCACGATCCCGCTGTCATACTCCACGTAATCCAGCTCTCCGGACTTTTCCGTGTGGCCAATGTAAAACGGCTGGCTTGGATCTTTATCCAACACCAAATACTTGAGGTTCTCTATAATTGCGAACGTGGTGGGCCGGGCCACGAAGAACCAGCGCAGGTCTCCAGCATTCTCGTAGGCGTGTTTGATGGCTTTGCGTAGCCTAGCCCACTCATCCTGCTCCTGTAGGTCAACCGCCTCTAGAGCTTTGGACGATTCGGACGTGTAGAAGACAGATTTGTCGCAGTGTTTGCTCCAAGTGTCGTTGGCTGTTGCCCAGTGGACCAGGAGCTTGGGAGTGACCATGATGAGACAGTACACTCGAACCTGCAGGGTCCAGTCAGACATCTGAGACTCTGATAACTTCTCTAGTTCATCTTTGCTGACAGGTTTCAGATGATGGTGGAGATGCTCATGACCTTCTGAGTGGGTTCCTGAATTAAAGGTCTCAAAGAAAGACATCACCAGGCAGAATATGCCCCCTAGGATCATGCCTTTCATAAATGAACTGCCCTCAGACATCATGCTCGGCCGTAAATCTGTAATAGATCAAAATAAGAATAAAGATTATGATTAGAACAAAACTATAATGGCAGTTCGTGCTCTGAATGACATTTGTTCAGCAACAACAACAAAAAATCCTTTAGAGAATATCATGAGATAACAACGTACGTTGCGATAAATCTACACTTTTGTTTCTGGTGACAATACAAAGCTATTTTACAAAGCAGCTAGTCAGGTTTGCTGTATACTACTTACTCAGAAAAAGAAAAGTTAACTTTGAGATAAATCGGCTAGGTTACATTTGACTGCAAGAACCCATTAAACATTTGACCAAAACTACACATTCCAATAATCAGTTAATTAGAATCTGATACCTTTCAATAACGCAGAATTGTGCTCACATTTAGACGCTACACCGTCGCATTCAGTTCCGTACACACAACCGGAAAACAAAAAAAAATGTAGTATCTGTTCTGGAGTCAGTTTTACCTGCCCTCCATCTAATTCTTCTTCTTCTTCTTCTTCTTCTTAATGTTTAACGGCGGTTGGCATCCAGCGTATTTGGTGCATTACCGCCACCATCTGCTCCGGAGTGTGGATCAGACAACAGGTTCACAGACTAATACACCCAAATTCCCTCCTTCTCCCCCAAGCATACAAATCCACACACTTCATCCTTATTCTACTATATAATAATAATAATTTTAACCTTCCTCACTACTCCTATAACTCTTCATACTCTATTAAAAACCCCTGTGTCCCTTAAGAAATCCATAAGAATTCTAGTCTGTGCCCTATGTTGTGTGCTCAACAGCCCTTTTAATGTCATGTCCTGAACCTCTATCTCTCTCAACTTATTCCTCATCAACTCTCTCTGAACCTCATACCTGCTGCACCTCAAGACCACATGCTCCACTGACTCCTCTTCCTGGCAAACCTCACACAATCCAGTATCATGTTTTCCTATTAACTTGAGTGTTTTATTTAATAAACAATGTCCCAATCTTAACCTAGATATGACTGTTTCCTCTCTGCGATTTCCACTACCAATCACTGAACATTTAACATCCCTCTGGATTTGATATAAATGCCTTCCTTTCCCCTCTATCCCACCTCTCTTGCCACATTTGATTTATTGTCTTCCATATCACACTTTTAACCTCTGCTTTACTGATACTTACTTGCATTTCTATGTTTCCTTTTGTTAACGCCGTTTTAGCTAATTTATCTGCCATTTCATTTCCCCTTATCCCTACATGTCCTGGTACCCATAAAAATTTTATCTGCCTTCCTTGGTTATATATTTCCATCTAATTCATTTGGACGGTATAAGGTAATAAGAAAGCTGGTTGCAGTGCAGCGCTAGTTCTGGCTTCTAGAACACGGATGTTTAAGCGGATGTTGAATCCGCGCGAAAGGCACGGTGGGAAATGTTGTTCGTTTGTGTTGTCTCGCTGTGACGAACACGGTTATAAAAACTACAAAAACGTCGATTTCCTCTGAATAAGCAAAGGCGGAAATGATTTTTGTGCTTTAAAAGTTTTACAGGGATACAGCTAAAACCGGACGCTAACAATAAATGTACTTTTCTGCCTATTAGATTGTGTTTTATTAACGTCTACATTTGCCCCAACCCTAAACCTAGCCCTTACAGTAATGCAAAAATAGTAATTATTGTTGTACAGTGTGACAAAAATTATCGTTTTACAGATTGTATGACAACTTTTGTTAATACACAAAATTAGGGTGACCATACGTGCCATTTTTCCCGGACCCGTCCTGGCCAGGATTTCTATATTGCTTTGATTCAAAGTACCTCGAGAGCGTTTCGAAAACATAAGGAACCTATGTCATACACCGATTGGTCTGCACCTGGAAACAAAGCCAAACCCTAGATATTTTAGGCAATATAGAATTCCGGCCAGGATGCGTCCGGGAAAAATGGCACGTATGGTCACCCTACACAAAATATACATTTACAAAAAATACGTATCTACAAAAAATTTCTAAAAGAGAGATGAAGAACGACAAAAAACAAGGTATGAGCAAATCAAGTAAATAAATAACCGTTTCACGTGCTTTCCTGCAGTGTTGCCAATTTAGCGACTTTGTCGCTATATTTAGCGACTGTTCAGACCCCCCTGGCGACTTTTTTCCCCAAAAAAGCGACTAGCGACAAATCTAGCGACTTCTAGGACTCACTGGTACTGCCGCACGAGCGCGAGATCTTGCTAGCGGCAGAGAGTAGCAGCACTTTCAGTTAAAATAGATATGATGTTGCTTCTCTAATTTTACATGCAAATATAGCCGAAAACACGGCACAGGAATTGTCTTTGTCTTTGCTTATGTTATGTGCATTTGATTTCATCAGACGACGGCTCGATTATAAATCAGTGTTTTTGTGCAGATTAACATCTTGGAAGTTAGAGCTGGTTTTGTAGTTTTAAAGGGCCACATTTCAGTCATATTTATCCCGTTGACTGAACGGAACAGAAATAGAAACAGTAAATTATATAAATGAAAACAGTATTATTGAGAATTTGGCTTAATTAAAATACAGTATGTGAGCACAGAGAGGCAAACAACTGTAAAAGGCAATACGACGCGATGACGTCATGAATATGCTAATTAGCGTATGACGTCATCTAGCTACATTTAGCGACTTTTCAAACTGGCTTTAGCTACTTTCCAACACTGCTTTCCTGTTTTCAAGTAAATCACTGACTAAGGAATACATTAATTTATTAATTCAAAAAGGAAAACCGACAAATAAACAGACCATTCATTTACTTTGTTTACACTTGTAGTTAAATGTAAGAATAAAATAATACATTAATAAAAGACTTTTCAAATTGAAAAATAAATTGACAAATAAAATGTAATTTATGTTAAATATTATTTAAATATATAACAATAAAACTGTCACTGCAGGGCCACTGTCCTGCAGAGTTTAGCTCCAATCCCAATTAAAAACCTGAACCAACTAATCAAGGTCTTATGAGGTATACTAGAAACTTCCAGGAAGGTGTGTTGGAGCTACACTCTGCAGGACAGTGGCCCTCCAGGACAGAGATTGGACACCCCTGGACTAAGTCTGTCGAGCCCCTGGAGAATGAAGCCATGAGAACACAGACATACTTTATTAATATAGACATTTATTTATTCATTAATCATATTTAGCTCATTTTAAAGGAGCATCAATGTAGAAAGATGCTTTTTGGAACCAGATGGTGCAGTTACAGAATCTACCAGCAGAGGCCAGGCCGAGGGGTTAAGAAGATTTGATGATTGGTTAGCATGACTCCTGCATTAGCCCCTAATAGCAGATGCCATTAATATCTACACCATCTGGTTCAAAATAAACATCTGTCTCCACTGACAGTCTTTGAAAATGAGCCATGTGTTCTGACAAAATATTTTTCCTTGCCTTCTTTGTTCAAGGTAGTGGGCTTGTGTAATCTGTGAAGGAAGCACAAGTCTACCACTTGCTTGTTAATATCGGTCTGTTCTTGTATTTTCCTTGTATTGTTACCAAACCTGTCACCTCTTCTTGCTTTGTATAAAGACTTTATAAAGACTTCATGCTAATTAATAGCTTTCTTAAATAATTTGCTATAGCTCATACAGTATTTCCTGCCCACTGTCTCTAATGAACTCCTACTCATAAACTGGTTGAACTCCATCTCTCACGAGCTAAGCTTTAATGCTGAATATGCGCATACAGCATTTTACATATTTACAAGATTACACATGCAATACAAAGGCTTTCTTTTTTGTGCAAGATCAAAAGAGATAAAATACTCATGCAGCTGTCAATGGTGCATATACAACCAAATAAAGCATCTTTTGTTTCTCACCTTCCATCTTATTTCCTGAATATCTTTAATTGAGTCAAAATAGGTTTTATTTTATTTTTTGAAGGAAGAAAGAAAAATGTAATGCTGTTTCATAGGAAACCATTTAGAAGCACACTATTAAACAACATTTTTTTAGCACAATTTTACACACAGTAAACAAAACGCAATAAATAAAATACATACATTAGACAAAGTAACAAAAACATATATAACAACAATAGACAATGCAAAAATCAAATAGCTATGGCTGGAATAGGCCTAAAATCGAATAGACTTGAATGAAGTATCCTTTAACGTGCTGAAAATATCATGCTCGCCATAAAGGCTCAAAAGTAACAATATTTAATTTTTAATGATTGCCTTAATGATGAGTTGGATATTATTATTAGAAGACAAAATTCCTTTGTTCCCTGTACGGTGAGACACTGGCCCTTTAAGAAGAGACATTTCAATCTAGGCGTGTTTCCTGCTCCCGAAGAGAATCCAGACCTGCTTGCATCCTACGACACGAAATTGGAGGAAAGATTATTTTACACATTACTCAAATAATTGCTGTATAATCGGCATAGATCACAAAAGGCTTTACTCAAATTTATTTTGTATCCTTTAAGAGAAAAGGGACGGAGAATCCTCTCGGGATAGACGCTTTTAACCAACCTAACCAATGACATAAATGTCAGTCGGTCAAGGTCCACTCACACTCCAGATGTGCGTTTAGCGTTTATACACGTTTATTTCAGGTCCGCCTCGCTTTCTCATTCGAAATCTGTACACATTTCGAAGGGAATCACTTTCAAATTGTGGCAGTATGGGAAATCTTCGCTTTTGGATGAGGACTTTGCTTTTTGGTATTTGATTGGGACTTTAACCATGGATTTAAGTACAGAAGAGCAGATATGTAGAGCGACAGACTGATGATTTTAAGAAACACTGAAGATCCGTGAGGAACCACGGGAAGAATCCTACAAACACATCGTGCACGTGAAGGAAGAATTGCATTTTTGGCAAAGAAGCTCCTGTATTTGTATTGCTGATAATAACACTTTAATCGGTCGTTAGTCTCAGGTTAATCATTTAGTGGACACGGTTGTGGTTTATTTCGGGTTAAATTGACAAAAGACAATCTGCTTGTACCTTCGCTGCAATGTCGGCGGTGATGATAACGCGGAAGGTTACTCGAAAATGGGAGAAATTACCTGGGAAAAACACCTTCTGCTGCGATGGACGGGTTATGATGGCTCGGCAGAAAGGAGTATTTTACCTGACCCTGTTTCTCATCATTGGAACCTGCTCTCTGTTCTTCGCCTTTGAGTAAGTGCATGTCATTGGTGATTATTACATTTACATTTACATTTACATTTAGTCATTTAGCAGACGCTTTTATTAGACCTCATCTACACTGCTTGAGACGCGATAAACCACCGGAGCTGCGATATCAGTGTGCACAGCTTCGTTACAGTGGGGGATTTGCATTGTAGATGGCTTTTGTTTAATGCCATTGCAAGGATGAAATAGTATCTTTAATAAGCAGTCAAAACATATTACAGCCACATGGTAAAGGCAACAAATATAACAATAAAAAGTGTGTGAAATATTGAGGACCGAAGCGCTCCTGATGTTTTGACGTAAAAACACGCCATCTCTTGTGCAAGCTGAATTTGTTTACTGTACGCCATGGCTGTGTTTTCATATGACAGTAGAAATGTCCGATTCGTGAATGAATCGGTCTTTTGAGTCAGATCTTATCAATGAATTGTTTGGAGCGGTTTACAAAACCGGTCTGAACGATTCCTTTGCGAACTGAATCGCTCCCAGCAGTTCTTGAGTCGACTCGTCGACTATTTAAACCGACTCAACTCGTCGACTATTTAAACCGACTCAACTCATCCACTATTTAAACCGACTCAACTCGTGACTATTTAAACCGACTCAACTCGTCGACTATTTAAACCGACTCAACTCGTGACTATTTAAACCGACTCAACTCGTCGACTATTTAAACCGACTCATCTCGTCGACTATTTAAACCGACTCAACTCGTCGACTATTTAAACCGAGAAAACACTTACTTAAATATTTGTTTGTGTGACAAAACATTTATACTAAATTTCACAAATAAAATCTCTCTGAAATGTGTTTACAATTTGATTGTATGGCAGTTTTAGCACACATACAAACCACTGTTTTAATAAGTAACGTTTTATTAACGTGCCAAAATATGTAAATTAATTGTTTTGTGGAAAGGAAAACTAAATTTTGATTCTAAATTGATAATCAAAAAACTGAACTGGGCAACAATAAACAATCTTATTAACAAAACGTAAAAATATATAAACATAATAAACAGAAGTGACAAAGTACAAAAATATGTAATTGGTTAGTTTTACCATCTGTATAAGACAATAGGGTTTTATTAAGGAGAGCTATAAACTATAGAGCTTTAAACCTGTAGATCACCCAACATGAACCTAAAACAATTTAGTACCCTACTAAATCTATCTATCTATCTATCTATCTATCTATCTATAGTTTCGCTTTCACAACGAAACACACCGCGTCTTCACGACAAGGAGGCAACAATACTACAGCGAGAATGAAAGTTACGCCTTCTTTCTTTGCGTGAACATTTGGGCGGCGTTATGCAAATCTTCCCACATAGTGACGTAGGTTATGTGGGGGCGTGTTAGAACGAGCCGGGTGTGGCTGACTCTTAACTTTTATAAAGAATATCTCTTTGGATTTGAGACTTTAGTCTTTGCAACTTTACAGATCTTCTTTATGCACCAAGAGCTTGTAACACTCCAAAGAGAAAGGAAAAATTAAAATCGCATCATATGACCCCCTTAAAGGATTAAGTTGAAAAATTCTAGGAAATTATAGAATATAATATTATAATTGGATTAGCTTTTATTGTTTATTTTTAGTATGTAATCTTATTTTGTTTCTATTTGTTGCCAACATCCCTAATTTTTGTAGATTAAAAAAAAAAAAAGTAATTTCTTTAACAATAACGACTCTGAAAAATGTCATATCCCACCATAATATGCAGAAAAACTACAATTCCTGAAGAGTGTAATACTGTGACACTATCAAAACAGCATTGTCGACCAATGCCAGAACAAAGTGTTCAGGAAACCTGTTTGAAAACAAGACAGTTTTTGCAGTTCTGTTTGGTATGTTAGTGATGCAGACCTACACCCTTCACCTTTATAATACTTCATCTTCTTACTAAAATGGTTCTACACCAGTGAAACGGTTACATAGCTGCACTTTATGTGTTGACAGTCATCAGATTCTGTTGATTGTGTACACCCACTCATTCTTTCACTTTAGAAGTACATGGATCAGGTTTCACTCTGTCTTTGTCCTGTATGTTTGTTTTATGGAATTGTTGCTCATCAGTTAAATGTCTATACATGTTATGTTGATCATTGAGTGGATAGTTACTCATGTTGTAGCTGAGGAAGTGTCTAGTGCTGGGGTGTCCAACCCTGCTGCTGGCGATCGACTGTCCTGCAAAGTTCAGCTCCAACTCTAATTAAACACACCTGCCTTTAACTTTCAAGTGGTCCTGAAGACCTTAATTAGTTGCTTTAGGTGTGTTTGATTAGGGTTGGAGCTGAACTTTGCTGGACAGTCGATCGCCAGGAGCAGGATTGGGCACCCCTGGTCTAGTGTATGACTTAGTCAGTGTCACGATCTGTGTGAGAGGGCTCCCGTCTGTTTCTGTCCCTCTGCAGGGGTCGTGATAAAAGAGAGTTTATAACTTTATTCTTTTGGATTTTTTTTGTCTCTGTGCAATGTGACTGGAGCTGTGGCAAATTTGTCTCCATGAGGGATTAGGATGAGGGATTAGGATACTGCTTTTTTTTTGGCAGTAATACATAATTCATTTGCTTTGTGATTCGCTTGCTCTTAAATTGGCAAACTCTTTATGAAGAATTAACAGAGGTTGTGCAAGTAATTTTCAGGCATGGCAACTTCCTGGCATTACAACTTATATCAGTGTGACACAGCTGAACGATCCTTTTGTACGTTATCAGTACATATTTGTACTTTATACTTTACATTACCTACACCTGTTTGTACTTTAAGCTTTTATGAGAGTCCTTTATCAGAAAGAATGGCTGCTGATGTCACACCCGGATGCAAGATTGCAGTTTATTTGTTCGCTTACTAATCTTTCCCCACTTTGTTAGTGCTATTGCATACGAATTTAATATCATCATCAATTTTGCAATGCAAAATTCAAATGAATGAGGTGATTATTTGCATGTTGAATGGTTTTCTTTGGAATTGCCGGACCATTTATTCCTTAACAGCTTGACCTACTTTTTGGTTTTGATACATATATCAACATGTATGTTTCCATACTTAGAAGTATAATCTTTCTCTCAGTATTTGGTGTATCTGTTATGGAAGCTTGTTTCTGCATCAGAATCAAAACTAAAATAGGTAAGTAAGAACCTTAAGTCTTCAGTGTCACATGACCCTTCAGAAATCTTCAGAATATGCTGATTTAGTGTTCAAGAAACATTTCTTATTATTATCAATGTTGAAAACCTTTTTTTCCTGCTTAATGTTTATGGAAACAGAGATTAATTTTTTTCAGGATTCTTTGATGAATAGAAAGTTCAAAAGAACAGCTGTTTTAAATAGAAATCTTTTGTATCATTATAAATATGAATGTTGTTTTATAAATTTAATGCATCCTTGCTAAATACAATTCTTAATTTCTTTAAAAAAAATCTTACTGATTGCAAACGTTTGAATGGTATGAACGTGAGAGCTTATTGCACATCAAAACTGTATTCAGCATCAGTGACCGTGTAATATTATATAAAATATATAAAATTGTCAGATTTGTTTCAGACTGAACCAGGTTGTCACAATGAATCTATATGTTGTTTTTAAGCATCATCCGTGGTTTTTCTCCCCTCATTGTCTTTTCCGGTGGCGTACCGGATGTTTGCGCCGAGCACTATCAGTAACGATAATTGTCAGGCCTCCCTGCCCCCACCAGTCTCCACCTAGAGACCAGCCAGACCAATGAAGCAGCTCTATTGATTTTACGAACACACAGCTAAGCCTTTTCATAGCCAGCCATAAAACTCTGCTGTTGTGCTTCATGTTGTCTTAACTGTGGAAAACAGTCCTTTTCACCTTGTTCTCTGTGGAGCAGAGTGCAGATAATTCGCTAAGGACAACCTGTGAAGGCAAACACATGGGTGGAGATGCTATAACACCGTGATGGGAGTGGCTTTGTATGCATGTGCGTAATTTGAACTAATTATTTAATTATTATAATGCCAGAATTCACGAAAAAGTGTCTTTGCAAAGCATTTTATGTCTTCCGCTGATTAGTTGAAGTCAACATGAAATCAGAACTGACCCTGTTGACTGACCCTGTGTTTCTGGTCCTGTTGTGAATGATTCATTTGCTATATAGGTTAGAGAAAAAAAAAAAGTATTTTGTAAGCTTGAATCAGAATGAAATAACTTGCACTGTTAATCACTGATAATGTTAACCAAATGGCTGTTTAGGCATTGTTTTAGCAAACTCTCAAACTCTTTTGTGATCCAATTGGTTACCGCCCTACATTTTTTGCAGCTGAATATCCTGTTCCAGAACTATGTCACATTACGGAAGTCAAATGGAAATTGGTGTTGATTTTCAACAGTAAAGTGTTGATTATGTATACTGAGGCACAATACTTTTTTGTGTTTTCGTGTTGTTCTATGGAGAAAGTAAATTGCAAGTAGTGGCAATAACAGAATTTGTACTTTTATATTGGAGCTGCTTATCTCATGTATTGATTATGGTGAGAGAGGTCACATCCAGCATTGCATGATGGTAATGTCCGGGAAGCTTAGGGCTGTGATAGGAACTGATGATGGAGCAGGTCCAGAAGTCATTAGCAGATACATCACACACAAACACAAACAAACAAACAAACAAACAAACAAACAAACAAACAAACACACACACACACTCAAGCAGTTCTCCTCAGTTTTCCTCCGCTTTGCCCCAGCACAGCTTTCATGATAATAAATGGATTTCCCTGCAGCATTCTACTCATGATCTGGGCAATGGAAAGTTTTATCGACCGGCTCTGCTCTGGATTTTTTACTTTATGTCTTCCAGTCTCATAGCTTAAAATGGATCAAACTAATCTGACCTGTTCCACAGGTAGATTTCCAGTGTATTGATGCCTCTGGTATGCTGACACACCAGTGTGTCAAACAGCTGAACTTGCACCATGTAGTTTGACTAGAAATGATCTTTCTGTTGCTAATACTTCTTACAGCTGCAATCTGTTGTTCTGTGTGCTGGGCCTGAAGCAGTGAATGTGACGTGTGAGGAGACATACCCACATTCTAGTATGGACTGGTTCAACCAGTGTTCTAGTATGTATTGTAGAAGGATTGGTTTGACACGTTATAGTTTGTGTAAAACATGCATTTTGTGTGTTATTAGAAGCACCTGTTAAGTCTTAATTCCCCAAAAGTAGGCCTAGTCAAATTCAGTTTGTAAATCTGTTTGTATTAACGATGCATCAAAATACAAGGTGTGTTGAGGAGAAATACTCTACTAAGCTATTGGATGTACCTTTAAAAAAAAAAATATGAATGAAAAAAATAAGTCTCTTAGACTTGTGGCAAATAGAAAATATTACAAAAATATTATAAATGTGTAAGACATTATCTGGAAAACATACACTGATTTTTGTTTCTACTGTCGGAGTATTTTTAGATCTATATACACATGCAGGATCCTATAACGGACCCCTGGGGTCCCTAGAAGTGTTGTTATTGTTAAATAAAAGCTTTTGGTAACTGAAACCTGATTTTTTTTTTATAATTATAATATAATAACATTAATTAGAAAATGTTGCCTTGGCAACTAACTGTACTAAAATTATTAGTACTACAATTTATTATTTAGTACTAAAATTACAAAAAATGAAATAAAAATAAATTAAAGCTGTAAATAAATAATTTAACAAAAAAACTAAATAAAAAAAATAAAAATGACAAGTCAGTAACAAAAAACAAACTAAAATTAAAATGAAAACTGAAAATATACAAATAATACCTATTTTAAAAACATTAATAAATAGTACATAAATAATACTGGTCCCCCAACTCCATGTAAATAACCACCCACAATACCATAGTGGCAATTTTTGTATGAGCAAGCACCACTTACATTTTTATTACAAAATCTAGTTCTATATCTTTTTGTATTGTGTTATTAGGACTTGTCATGTCTTCTCTCTCTCTCACTGTATTGTAGTTAGTGTTGTAAAGATGTCCTTTGCACATGCAGAACGCTAAATGTAGCAAATTTTCCCCCGAGAGTGGATGCACTGTGCCTGCGATGAGCTGAACCATTATCGTGATGTATTAGCCATACATTATCTTAGTATAGCAGGTCTACATTGCAGGAGAGAGTGGTGGAGGAGAGCCAGGGTGACCCTATTAATAGCTCAATGCAGTGGCCTGTGGAGCCGACCAATCTGCTGTAGGCTGAGAGAAGGGAGGCACTTTTACAGGACCCAAGGCATCCGCAATTTATTTGAGCAACCAAATTCATTGCTGTATGGCTGTCTGCCTGCAGGAATGGAGAAAGCACAGTCATTCATAGTAAACATCCTCCCTGACTGCTTCATTGTTGGGTCTGAAAAGACTGAGCCAGACAGATATTACAAACCCACTTCGTCAATGGCCTCCCCTCTTTTATTTCAGGGAGAAACTATTGCTTCATCAAAAAGATAACAAAAAATGTTTTTGTGTTGGATTTAGGAAAATAATAGTCAAAAGCATTGGCGTGCCGATTGAAATGTTTGTATTTGATGTGAAATTTTTTATGTATCAATTGCCATTTTGCTTCAGCGAAATTAATGTCAATTTTTTGGAAGAAAAAAAAAACAATTTAGGTTCAGCAGCATTTATGTGTAATGTGAATTGTGTACATTTTAGCCACTTGCATCAGCAAACAGAATTATTTTATTTTAAAATAAGAATTATTTTACTTTACTTTTACTTTACTTTCTCCAAAACAATTCTCTTAATGCAGGGTTATAGTTCAAAACATCTGCTATCCAGCAGAAATGTTTATTTGTTTTAATGCAAATTCTTTATCTATCCATTGCCATTTGTTTTAGTTGAGCTTTTTTTCCACAATTAAAAAAATTAATATATTTATTATGTTTTGTTTGTATTTTTATTTTTGTCTTTACCACATATCATATCATATATCATATCATATATCATATAATATCATATCGTATCATATCATATCATAGCTGTCGGGTTTCTTATTTTTATTTATTTATTTATTTTTTGCCATTAACAGCACAAAAATTCCACACTTCACCTTTAACACTAGATAGAAATATTAGAGAGATTTCACTTTCATGTTATATGCTCATGTAACCTCTGTGCTGTTAATGTCATGTTTTGCCTGCCTCATTTGTAATCCTGCTTGTTCACTTGTTCCATACAGGTGCCCGTACCTGGCAGTGCACCTGTCTCCTGCCATCCCTGTGTTTGCAGTGTTGCTCTTCGTCTTTGTCATGGCCATGCTGCTCCGAACCAGCTTCAGTGACCCAGGGGTGCTGCCACGGGCCCTGCCGGAGGAGGCCAACTTCATTGAGATGGAGATCGGTGAGTGTGAGGGTGACTGAGTTCAGGGAAGGGGATTTGAAGTTTAATGCCATAGTTTGTACCATCAGTGCCACCTGCGGGTGTTTTGACCCAGTGAGGGGAAGAACATGAATAGTCTAGTAAGCATGTGGCGTAAGTGGGATGCTGTTAGCCCAGACCTGCTGATTAATTTATTGTTTTGTTTTGCGATTAAAATGGCTGAGTGCATTGGTCCATGAACTCTGAGGTTATCTGGGAAACATTGTGTTCTTCTTTACTTCAAGCTTGATGGGCTTAATGGTTATCTTGAGACTTTTTTTTTCTTTTTTTTTTGGAAAATCACAGATATTGAAGAACAGATGTATTTTGTCTTCTGATGCATCTGTATGTTTAGATATACATTTAAGGAAAAACTTTTCCAAAAATCTCTCTCCCTTTACATAATTTAATAAATAAACAAAAACACTTCCCAAAAAATATCCTACGCCTATGTTGAATATGCACAAGTGAGATTTCAGAGGACATGAGCTGCTCCAGGAGAGTTTGAATCTGATCCATGCATGTCCCAATCCCATTCCTGCCTCTCTACCTCTGTGCTTTTCTGCTTTACTTCACTTTAATTATCCATTAGAGGCACAAGGAAGTAAAATAAGAAATAGATATTCTTCACATGACTGGTACACACCCACACAATGCCATATGTCAACTGACTTGAACAGAAACCAGTGTTATGACTATTCAAAGTGAAAATTGTATCTTTTGCAGGGGTGTTTGGCAGAAACTGTTGAGGCTCATTCAAATCCTAAGGTTAATTTGTCTTGTCTCTTCTGTTTTTTTCTTTGACAAAGTATCTGCTCAAACATTGACTGTTAAAGGGGTCCTATTATGCTCTTTTACAAAGTCTTGATTTTGTGCACGTGGAGTTATAAGATTTTATTAACCTACGTGACTTTTCCATGTCTGGAAATCATATATCCTTATAGGTAGGGATGCACCGATACCACTTTTTCCAGTACTCGCCCGATACCGATACTTTTATTCATGTCTGGAAATCATATATCCTTATAGGCTACCTTATATACCTAGGTTTTTCAAGATGAATTAATAGCGATTCATTTAAATAGTTTTCATATCATGGAATCAATTCAATTTGATTAACAGCCCCATTTTAAAGAAATTTGTCAGAACTTTTTCATTCTGTAACCTACAGTAACTCCGTCATTTAATTTAATGGAAATTTGTATCAAATTTCAGCAAGTATGAACTATATTTTTGTTCAATGACAAGACCATCAGGTGACAGAGACAAAGCATTTTTGTTACTTATGTAAGTGTGTAGAACTTTATATAGTTTAATTACTGCAGGTAAATAAAAAGGAACTAAATGCATTATCAGGTTAACAACAACAAAAACAACAACAACAACAACAAAAAGATTACTCCCAAATGATTGACATTGAATTATTGAATGTATTGACAGCCCTGGTGTCATTTAAATTCATCAGCTACTCAAGGTTGTTTTTTGTTTTAAGACTGCTGTCATACAAAAGCCAAAATGTTGGTATTGATTCAACTGTATCTACTACTCGACTACTGCAAACAACAGGGCAAAGATTGATTTATACAAATTCTCTCTGCTCTATTTCAGCATTCCATCTTTAAAATTCTATTTTTAGATGAATGTCTGTGTGGCTGATTAAAAGTGGCTGATGCTGGATCAGATGCAAGTTTGGATTTGCCGTTTTAGCCAATCCAGGCAGGTGGATTAAGAGGCAGCTGTGTAGTTCTGCCTCCTGAGCGCATGCTAATGCAACCATTACACTAGAGTATAAAAGTACAGAGCTGACAAATGCAAGGAAATTACCTTTTGAAATTTGTCTTGTCTTTTAAAAGAAGAGTTTTGCCTTCAGTATTGTCGCTATCCAGGTAAAAGTGAGTCATTTTGAAAAAATGCAAATAAAGAAAAGGGAATAGAAAAGATGCTTATAATTTTTTCTGGATCTCTGGAGAGACAAAAAATAATAGAAAAAAGCAACGATAGAAAATTATTTTCCTTAGAAAGCAATTTATTATTTACATATGTGAACATTTTTAGTGAAAATACATGCACACCCAATTTTTTTTATATATTTTTTGCATTGTTCAAGTAAGTTATTCTGTGGTCAAATATTTTTGTAAAATGATCACTACACTGTTTATTTAACTGTTGTCACCGGCAGATACCATTACTGTGCTAGTTCCATCTCACAAAATCAAATCACGATAATATTTAATGTTTATTTATTTACTGATTTATTAAGGGGGATAATGTACAGTCAGCGTGTCATTATTGCAAAATAAACCCCTTTAGTGTGAGACAGGATCTCTCAGCTTCATGTCATGGTCTTAATCGCCGTCAAAGTTTATTTTGTGATAATGATTGGCTTATCCCTTTCATATTTCTTTTGAAATCATGTTTTAATCTCATTCCGCTTCAACTAGTGCAAAAATCATTATAGTTGTCATACCAGCACCATTAATAACTATTTTGTACTTGAGGTTTTGACCTCTTTTCACAGAGCTACGCACACTCTCCTGGGTCTGATTTATTGGTGTTTTTTCATGTCTTTTGTCATTGAGTCATGGCACTCGCTGGAGTGGCCTTCAGTGAGTCCTTTATCAGAGGCTGTGTTATGTGTCATGCATATGGATCTTAATCGACCCGAGCGGCTGCTGGTTGCCATGTTGACTGTCTCTACTCATCTCTTGCAGAAGCGGCCAATGGGAACGTCCTGGCTGGACAGCGGCCTCCGCCCCGCATCAAGAACGTGCAAATTAACAACCAGATCGTCAAGCTGAAGTACTGCTACACCTGCAAGATCTTCAGACCCCCTCGTGCTTCCCATTGCAGCATCTGCGACAACTGCGTGGGTGAGTGATTGTCCCTAACATTTTGCACTACAAACATGAATGCTACCTCAAATTGTGTGGCTTGTTGAAGGGAGGTGTGCTGTTAATTTTTTTTATTAACTTTTATTCAGCAAGGATGCATTAAATTGATCTATAATGACATTAAAAACATTACAAAATATTTATTTTTCAAATAAATTCTGTTCTTTGAAACTTTCTATTCACTAAAGACTCCAGAAGAAAGCAACACAGCTGTTTTAAACATTGATAATAATAATAAGAAATGTTTTTTGAGAATCAAATCATCATATTAGAATGATTTCTGAAGGATCGTGTGACACTGATGACTGGAGTAATGATGCTGAAAATTCAGCTTTGCATCACAGGAATAAATTACATTTTAAAATATATTCAAATAGAAAATAGATATAAATTTATTGCAATATTACTGTTTTTACTATTTTAGTTTTGATCAAATAAATATATTATAATATCAAATCAATATTATAATCCATATTTATGATGAGACTTATTTTAAACGCATTAATACATATTACTTACTATATACTATATATAAACTATATTTACTATATATAATCACTACTTAATTCAACATTAATTAATACTATTATTATTATAGGTACTACTAATATAATGTATCATGAATTAAAAATTAATTAAACATTTTTACTAAGTATTAGTAAGTCAACAAATGAATTGAACCTTACAAGGCCAAAGTAACTTACAATGCAACAAGCTATTTTGTAGAACTGTTTGTTTTTTCGTTTTCACTAGATTTATAATTGGTTTTTTATCACTAAAAATAATGTGCTGCAGTTATTGTGGTTTGTGGGGTATGTCTACATACAAGAATTGACAAGCATTCTTACCTTTGATATAGTTGCACATGTACGTGCCATTTGATACTCCAGTATAATAGTGAATTGTTAAGAGATGAGTCAGACAGCACAGCACACGCACTTACTCACACATATTGCAAGGTTAGTGAGATACATATGCTGATATTAGAGAGTTCACTGAGGGCTCAGTTTTGCTCTCTTTGCACAGTCATCCTGAACACAGGGCCATTTGTTTGAGCGGCCTGCACCTGCCACACACACACACACACACACACACACTCACTCACTCACTCACTCACTCACCACTCACTCACTCACTCACTCACAATTTCTAGTTTGAGTACCATCTCCCTCTTAGCAGTTTAAAATATATATGCCTGTCTCTGGCAGAAGATCCACACTCACAGAGTGAGAATGTAGAAACTGACTTTCACAAATCTTCATGAGAGTCTTAAGATTCTGTGTGTCTTTCCCTCAGACCGGTTTGACCATCATTGTCCCTGGGTCGGAAACTGCGTAGGAAAGAGGAATTACAGATACTTCTACTTGTTCACGCTCTCGCTGTCTCTACTTACCATCTACATCTTCGCCTTTGACATCGTCCATGTGGTTCTCCGTGAGTATCGCAGCAAGAAAATGTGTGTGTGAGTGCCTGAGCGTCTTCACTGTTGACATCCAAAATCGAATTGTTTAAGAGGAAATTACGTTTTCATGTTATCAATAACAATTTAAAATGCACAGACGGTCCAACGGTTTAATGATCATAGTTTCTGGGAAAAAACAAGTGCCTTAAAGCGACACTCAATATGTATGCGAATACGGTTCTCTCAGGCGTGGTTCAGTCGGGGAGTGTTCAGGATATCGGAAGAGCCACTATATATTCTCGTAAATGTCTGCTCTCTTTCCTTCCTTTGATCTTCCTCTTCTCAAAGTGCACTATAGACAGCAAGAAAGAGAGAAGCAGAATTCACATGAATTCCTGGGCAGTTTGCTCTGAGCCTGTGATTTTAATTTAAAAGTAAAACACATCGTGACTGTCATTCATTTTGAGGTATAATTCCATGATTTTTGTTTGTTTACAAGCACAGATAAATTCAGTCATACCATAGATTCTGAATGTCTGACGCAGATTCTGAATGTAATGTTTCCATAGCAATGATAAGCTTTCAGGGAAAACGCATACTTTCCCCACACCACATCGACACCGGATACATGTGGCACATCGCAACTCAACAAAATTAGATCTCTCTTATTATAACAAAGCTGTCTACACTGCTAGCATATTTAGCATGTTTCTATTTTTGACTTTCTAAAGAGTGAAGCCGATCCCTTTATTTTTCCCCTTCCATTTGAAATTCACTTTTTTTCACAAATGTCATATGTGCGAGTAAATGCGGTATAAATCAGCTCTGACCTTTACATCATAACCAGCTTGTGCGGTTTGATATCTGGCCTATTAATTTAAATAATATAATCTAATTCTGACCATACGTATCCGCAGTCATTGGTCACCCTAAAATTAGTCCATGCAGCATGTGCACTATTATATAAGTCTTCTGAAGCCATGCAATTGCTTTTCTTGATGTACAGATTGACATTTAAGTTTTTATATAGAGCCAAATGTCATTATGTCAAACCTTCACCATAGGTGTCATGTAATTTGAGAGCTTTCATGTAGGTGAAAATCATCGAGTTTTGTTCCGTTTCTCACATAGTTATTGTATGGCCTCTGAAGTCATATATATATATATATATAGCATATAAGTCACATAGAGATGGACATTCAAGACTCACTCATTCATATTTATTGAAAGGGCAAGAGAAACCAGTTTGTTGAAAGTTGAAAATTGAAAGATTGTGTATGATTTTGATCAGTACTGTTGTTGTTACTTGTATGTTTTTGTATAGTGGTTGCTTCTTATAGTTATTGTAAATGATGTAATGAAATGATACTGTTAATATTGCCATGAATATAGCCATTGTTGCTGATATGGCGGTAAAACATACATAAATAAGTCACATAGACTACCCTATGATCCTTTTTATTGTTTTTCCTTTGCCCTTTTTTGAGTTTGACTGCCTGTGGAAATGATGGTTAGTAGATTTTCAGTTTTGGGTAAACTATTTCTTCAACAGATTTTTATTAGGCTGAATGCAAAACCAAAAGGTGCTTGTAAACGAACAGTGCAAACTTCTCAGCTCTGGCAGAGTGTGGGTGGATGTGCGAAAATCTACTGAACATGTAATGATGGGAGAGAGAACGGGAGATGCTGAGACATCTGATGCTGTGAGTTACTGCTTGCATGCATAGATACATGATGTAAATAAATATATCTTGTGTGTTTTATAGGTTCTGTGGACTCAGGATTTGTGAATACCATTAAAGAAACTCCCGGAACATATCCTTTCATCTGGGCTATAGAACCACTTCCTGAAGATTTGAAAACAAAATGAGCTCCTCATAAACCTGTTATGCTGTAAATGATCTATTATGATAAACACTGTGTTTGTGTACTAGTTTTCTAACATTTAAATAGGCACAAGCATGTATTTTCTTTTATAAAACCCTTTGTATTGCTGAACAAAGAAATATCAAAGTTCAAACACATTGTTTACGCTGTATTGTAGATTTTTTTGAGCATGTTGTTTCCTTGACTCCCCATTGCACTGTGTTGGAGGTTCTGGTGTGTTTTTTCACCCTCTGGTCTGTGGTGGGATTGACTGGTTTCCACACCTACTTGATCTCCCTCAACCAGACCACCAATGAGGACGTGAGTCTGTTTCTTACCTGTCTGTTCCAAAGTCTACTGTCGGTTCTTGACTCCTTCTGCTGTCACATGGCTGGAAAGATAAACACATGCCCTAGAGCATTTCAGCACACTAGATCCAGCAGTCACCCTGGCAACAGTGCCATCTCGGTGATAAGCAGGCACAGAGAACATCTCAACAGGAGTTTTATGTACAGTATATACAGTATTTATAGCACTGTTTATGAACAGGGAGCACATTGCTGTCCCATTATGCTTTGAAGTATTAGAGGCACAAATCCCATGTTTTATAGTAACTGTTTGGTATGTTAGATAAGCTATTATGTAACATAAGATTAACTTTGCATGAAAAGAAGCTTTAAATGCATCAGATGTTTATACACATTATAAAAATGAAGATTTTGACCTCCAGAGGTTTTGACTGTATCCAACAGATACACATCATTTGACATTGGTATGTAACTCATTGTAGTAAAAATATTTATTTTTAAATAAATAAAATTGTTTGTTTACTAACTTATAAATAGTTTTTTTTGTTTAAATATAAACTAAACTCATTTTAATTATAAAAAAGCACATGACATTTGTGTCCCAATCTTTGCTATTACCACATATTTTAGATTTAATAGTTTAAATAATTTAGTCTGAATATAAATATTACTAACCTGATGCATACTGTAGGCTTTGATTGATTTTATTTGAGTTTTTATTTTATTTTTGATGATTTAATGTTTATCTGCTAGAAAATCACAAAAATCAGGATTTAAAAACTACATTTAGTTGCAAAAGTCACAGTAATTTAGTAACAGGTTTTACCCTATTAAAAAATAATAGAAAATTTGACTACATTTTTATATGTATATATATATATATATATATATATATATATGTGTGTGTGTGTGTGTGT
>NW_015633548.1:1217429-1288133 GCF_001515625.1 Sinocyclocheilus rhinocerous
ATATATATATATATAAAACATGTCTAACACATGCATATATAGTGTTTAGATTCCCTGCAGCGGTTTAAGTTTATTAATGCTTTGATTTAGTTTTACAGAATCTGTAGTTCTGTGGCACTTTCACACTTAGCCCTAATGATTAATTTAGAATGTTTTTTTTTGCCACATTTGCCCTCTGGCCCTTCTTTTCTTGTTAATGAGGAGTGAAAAATAGTGAGAAAGGGAGGAAGCAAGAAGGAAGGATGCCGTTGCTGCAAGTAATATGGTGTTACATGATGGTTGTTCGCCTTTGAACAGATTTATCAATACCTGCAGACACTGTCATAGCTTCCAGTCAAATTCAGATACAACTTAACTTTTTAGCTGTTGTAACATTTTTGAGTGGAATACCACACATGAAACTTGGAAACTTTAGATGATTTTCCCCTCCAGATTTGCCTGTGATGCATACATACATTTCTATCTAGGAACAGATGAAACGGTAAAGGCATGTCTTTTTAAGATGAGGACCCTTGAAGTGCTTAAAGGTGCAATAGGTGATTGTCTTCAGAAACATTTTTTGTTCTGCTGGTTGAAAGTCTCTTCACATCCTGATAGCAATCATATCAAATGAAATCCATAGCGATGGAATGGCTAGAATTGAAAAGGCACATTTAAATAAAGGATAACAAATAAGAGATTATTTTTTATCAAGCTCCCATTTGCACGGATGCTTTATAACATGAAACGTCAGAGTGCAGTGAAGAGTCAGTAGAGAGTTGGAGGTTGAATCAGATTGTAACGGTCAGTGGCAGTTCTGATATTATGCTGGTGTTATTTTCAAAGTTCTAAGTCCTTCATCTCTACTATACAGATCAAAGGCTCGTGGTCTGGAAAGAACCGTGTGCAGAACCCATACAGCCATAAGAACATCATCGAGAACTGCTGTGAGGTTCTGTGCGGCCCTACTTACCCCAGGTAGGAACATTAATGTAGTTTTGCTTGTATACAGGGGTGCCACAAAGTGGTATGGCATTGCATAAGATGACAAACTATGAAAACCTGCCATGTGGTTTGATATTTTGTTATATGTAAGTCAGGAAAATGCCACACCTGATCACAGGATCATATAACTCTGTCTTTCTCTGTCCTGCTAGTGTGTTGGACAGAAGAGGGGTGATGCTGGAAGACTCGACTAGCCCCACCTCCTCTGATGCGTCTGCTGCTTCCACCCATAAGAGCAGCAACCCTGTTTCACAAACCACAGTAAGACAGCATTTTTTATGTGTTTGAGTGAACGAGTGAGTGTTCATTTGGCTGAAATGTTGCTGGCTGCCGTACTGTGCACTGAGTAGTGAGTCTGCAAGAAAGATCCTAAATCAATTACCCTAAGAGCTGAGAGTGTTAGAAGGCCAGGAAAAAGAACCATGTGGAGTAAATGAATGCATTAAGCGACAATACACAGGATCATGGATATTTATATGTAATTTGTTATATGTATGTATATGTATGTATGTGTGTGTTTGTGTGTGTGTGTGTATATATATATGTATGTGTGTGTATAAACTGTAATTAGAGTATATTACATTTTAAAATGCTCTTAATTAGATTAGTTACTTTTTATGGATTACAAAATCACATGATTAGTAAATTATTCATAATTTTTTGACTCTCCCTTATTCTTATTTTGTCTCTTTTAATTTCTTTCTAAAAATCCTACTGTGTATCATACCATTTAGTATGATACTTTGACTATATTCACAAAAGTTGTGTAAATCAATTTGCAAACCATGCTTCTGAATTTGGGTGAAAAAAAGCACCTCAAGCAGTTAGACAATGTATGAAATAAATAATTATGAAAAATAACATTTTAATTAAAATGTATAGAATTAAAAAAAACAAACAAGTTACTGAACACTGGTGATGTATAGCTGAGACACACTGTCTTCATCATATCCAGGAGGGAAACCCTGGTGTAATATTTAATGCGTTTTATGTTGATGTAAAAAAAAAAACTGAATATATTTTCATTCTCTTTGCTTTTTTATAGCAATATGCTTATTAATTGTAAGTTTAAAACAAGTCTGATTAAAAAAAAATCTAAAAGTAATCTAAAAGTACTGAGATTACATTACCTAAAATGAGTAACCTAGATTACATTTCTAACTACAATTTTCATCATGTAATCTGTAATCAGTAAAACTACAATTTGTAATCTACAAGTAATCTACTCAGCTCTTTCTCTCTCTCTCTCTTTATTTTTGTTACAAGTACTAATAATCCTAAAATAAATTCAAAATAATAGTTATTTTTGAATTATATTATGTTCTCCCACAGAACTATTTAAACTCTTTTTTTTCTTTCTTCCCTTTCAACTAATGTTACACTGAAGTTGTTTTGCATAATTATCATAATTATCATTATCCTTCTCTCTCTTGTATCAAGACACCTAAGCTTGAAGATTTTTGTTAAACAAACAAAACAAAATTGAAATCTTTCCAAGTTCCCTCTGAATCCTGCTAAGCACCCACTGGGTACATGTACCCCTGTTTAGGAATGACAGCACTGACACTCCTTGACTGCTAACGGTGTGTTTGCACTTCCTGCAGAAATCCTCAGCTCCCCTGATTCCCAATGAACATACCCCTGATGAAGCCAAGCCCAGCATTGGTGCAGGCACCCAGAAGAGCACCAGCTCCCCTAAAGAAGAGAAACCCCCCTCGCCAACATCCCCTAATGCTGTCGCCCCTGCAGTTATCAAAGAGTCGGCCCACTAGCTTTGAAAGCCTTCTTCTGCAGACTTCTCTCAACCCTCTGAATGTGCTCACTTAAAGGAACACACACAGAAAAACTTGTGACTCGTTCAGAGCAGTGGTCTGTGTTCTCTGATACTCTTTCGCAGAACGGGACCCCTTCTGCCTGGATCCTGCACTAGCACTCGAGACAAGTTCTGGAGGTCTTGAGACTCTCCTCTCTGAATCACAGCATGATGAATCTCACAATGAGGGAAATGGGGAGCCACAGACTGAATCAAATGAGAATGGGCTATCCTGAAGCATAATGAGGACATTATTTCCCTCGTAAGAGCTCGTAAAATGTTTGGTTGTTTTTTCAGTGTCATTACCCATTTCTGTATAGCCTGCCTCCATTATTCCTAAACATTTGTGTGCCCTGTAAAACCCATTACTAGCTTCTATAGTAGTTGTGCAAAATGCCCTTTGGATTAGACTTCTTTGTTTTCAAAGTGTGATAAGAAAAAGTGCTTTAGCCATAAACTTACATTTAGGCCCAACAAAACTGCTTTATTCTGATGATGGGGCCATTTGGATAAGCTTAGTAAGTCAGTTATAAATCTCATTCAACTCGGTGTCAAAACAGAAAGTTAAACTCAGACTTGATTTTACAATCAGCATGGATGGTAGAAAGCAGAGGCTGTAAAAGATGTGTTTGTGTCAGTGAGTACAGGCCGATCTGCGTCAGTAAGAGTGCCTTATCTATGCTCTACCATTACATCTACAGAGGACTCCATAATGCCCTAAATCTACTCATACCTGTAAGTTAATCAATCTTCATTTTTATACGACGCTAACGATCTGTCAGAATGCAAAAAAGCCATGGAGTAACTGTACATCATGTAAAAATGACTGAGAAGCTGCAAATTCCTTATAAGAAGTGAAAAACATGCCTGATTTATGACTTATTATTTTGATCTAGTCTTATTTAACAAGGTTTTTCCACATCCACCTGACATATGAGCAACCTTTCCTTTTTTCCTTTTCACTAAGAGTCAGATATTACTACTCAAGGCCAAAGTAAATGAAAGATAAAGTTTAATTTACATCTTTCCTGAGTCTAGGCATGGAAAAGTCCAGTCGACCAATTCTCCTTCAGTGTCATTTAAGCATGCTTTTGCATTCAATTAAGAAATTGTGCTTGTTTTTCTTTTTCCACTTTCTTTTCACCATGTTTAAGGTAGCAAAGCTTGTCCCAGTGTATAAGCGAATGCGTATTGTAGTCACCGTTACTAATTTCACTGTAGTATGTTGAAGGCCACTTGTAAGGGAACACTTTATGGACAGACTTACAGACATCAGGGACCTATGGACTCGTATATTTTTACATGAATTCTCATAGCCAGCTGCACATTTGTTTCAGAGAAGTAAACAGGGGCAGTATTGTTGTGTGGAAAGTTTAGAAGTGAACTAAGAACTTTGTCTCTGTTTGATTCATTCGGAACAGCCAGCTTTATAATGTTGCCAGTTCAGTGCCATCTCACAGCAGTTTCAAGTATATACGCTGGAATGTTTATGAGATTGATTAGTTTGATTGTTATTTCCTTTACAGATGTTGAAGAATGTGTTGAGGGTAAAAGTCCTTTATTGTAGGAAATGTAGTTCTTCAGAAACCAACAGAATGTGCTTCTATCAGATCATGTTTTATTTATAGCAGATGGGATTTTTGTGAGTACTATGGCGTGAACAATTGTGATGATTGATTGTGTGTGTATGGAAGATGTGAATATTCATTTGCTAGGCCGAAGGTAAATGGGAATGTGCTTGAATGAATCCCACTTTTTTTTAAATCATGAAACATGTCATAATATACTAATTTACTAAATGAGGTGCAACAAAATCAGAAACTTTAATGCCAAGTCAGTGTAATGTATAAGTTTGGAATATTAGCAAAAGATGGTCTGCTCTAGATATTTGGATACGATGCATAACGTACACATTATACATCATCACGAATTGAGTTGTGTTCACTTTGCTTGGTAATAACACTGTGATCATGTATATCCTCATACTCTTCACTTTCTACTTATGAATTTGTGTGTATATGTATGTTCATTAAATTATATGGTATTATTACAATCTCTTTGTGGCGTAGTTTCAAAATCGTTTCTTTTTCTTAGAAAACACAAACAAAACTAGCAGAAAAAAAAACTGAAAGTACAGACATCAATATAAATGACAAACGGAAGGCTAAAACGGAATACAATCAAAACAACAATGGCTTTGAAAACATATTATAACAAATATTACCATAAACAGGAACCAAAACAGAAGCAAAAGAATAAAACTGAACAATATGCCTTTCCTCTTTCATGCCTGACAAAAAAAAAAAAATTTTTTTTGAGTGCACCAATTGTGTTACTCTGTACATTCATTCCGGCAGAAACCGTAGAACAGTAGTAAATAAAATGCTACTTCATAGCTAAAGGTATGATGATGATGATGATAAAACTTCTCAGATATTAGAGAATCACAGTTAGGTCATGCACATCAACGCTTTACCAGAAAAAATGGCTTAAATATTTAACCTAAGATAAAATCAATATTTGGGGTTCCAGCATTCTTCTTATTTTAAGATGTAATAACATAGCCGTAGGTTTAATCCATGGAATATCACTTCATGCAGTCTGTTTTTCAAAATCCTACAACTTTGTTTCAGTTTCCAGATTTTTTGGGTCTTCCTGAACAATAATCTCAGCGAGAATAAATGATGGTACCTTCAAGATCTCTATACCATCTTCTAAGAAGACCTATTGGCTTCTGTATGGGCTGTGCATATCAAAGTTTTTTTTTCATGAATTTAATCCAGCACATGGATATGACACTCTCCATCAGAGAGATCAAAAGAACATTCTGGTGGCTTCACTCTGTTGGGCTCTCGGGACTCTCCTCCACCTTCATCTCCTCCAGTTGTTCCTGAATCGCATTGAGCTTTGTTTCTGTGTCCGGATCAGTCTCCGGCTCCGGTTGGGATTCCACCTGGGGCTCCTCACGTCCGTTTGCCAGGTTCTCTGTGCTTTCGTAACAACCCGAGTCCCGTGGCATTTCAGTCTTTTGCTCCTCTGCATCGGATTCGTCCTCCGCTAGAGAGCAGAAAGGATGTTAGTACATCAAACAGACTGCAAATTATAAATATGTAATGAAACACAAATAAGAAAAAAAAGGCTAGACTCAATGGCTCTTTAGTGGACTTACAGTCATGAAACAATTCTGTTGCTTTCAGTATCTTCACACGTTGCTCGGGGTCAGTAATGTTTAGTTCATTCATATGGGACTCCTTCAGACCTCTGAAATCCTCCAAACTCTGGAAGCCGTGCATGGACAGGAGAGATCCCAGCTCCTGAACAAACAATGAAATCAGTCAGATCAGATCCTATTGTACTGTGATGTAATGGCCCACATGTTTAAGAGAAAGTAACTTGAGGCTTACAGTTAGGCCTATTCTTTCCAGAACTTCCTCCAAGGTTTGTGGTTTGGGCTTGTTCTTGCGTCCTTGACTCCGGCATCGCTTCCTCTTTGGTGGTGTGTCCTCCTCTGGTAGTATTGTGACGTAGATGAATTTAAAGGAGCCCACTTTGTTGTTGAGTTTACCAGTCCAGGTGCCTACTGGTGGCTTCTCAATGATCTGGATGATGTCTCCTTTCTGTGTGTTTTGAAAAATGTCAGTGCACTACATACAATATACATGCTGCACACACTAATTTTTTTTAACCCCTTCAGACCTGAATTTTTTTCACTGAACAAAATTTTTTTTATCCACTTGATATTTGCTCTTCTCCAATATAGAAACAAGTCTAAAAAAACAGGATTTGTACCAACTAATTTTTTTATTAGATTTTTTTTTCATGTCCACTATAATGGACACCAGGACTGAAGAAAAATAAAAATCCCCATATTTTAACCATACATAATAAGTAGAGCTTGTGCACTATAGTTGAACTAGTGTTTAAGATTTTGAAAAGAACACATACTATAAGAATGAACAATGCAGTAAGAATGTGGAATTTGGATTAGTTACACCCAAATTTCTGTCATTATTTACTTGTATTACTTTCTTTCGTGAAACACAGAACAAGAAATTCGGAATAATATACTGGTTGTTATTATTTCATGATTGGGGATTTCAAATTTCAAACTTCAAAACCACTTTAAATATGGCACACATTTTATGGACCACTTTTTGATACTTTCACAGGGCTTTTGATGCTTGAAAGCTTCAGGTCAATTGTCTTTGTAATTGTATGGAAAAGAGCATCAGTACAATTCCTCAAAATTGCTCCTTTTGAGTTCCACAAAAAGCAAGGCCATTTTATTTCAATAGCACATTTTATACCAAAGTTTTTAAAGTTTAAAAATGGCTACTTAATATGAAAATAAACGTTAACTGAAATAAAATATTTAAAACTTTAACTTGTATTATTTCAGCCAGCTGCCAAGGCAACATTTCTCATTTACATTTAGCTTAACCTTACTAAAATAACTAAAACTATATGGATATGTCTATATAGAGACATTAAAAAAAAAAAAAACTAAAATGGCAAAAACACACAACAAAATGACTAAACCGTAAACTAAAATATAAATAAAAATGGAATATATAAAAATAAAAACAAATTAATATTTATAAAAACTATACTAGTGTATCAATGGTTTACTATTTTCATGCGCAATAGTAATTTGAAGTTCTTTACATGAAAAGGATTTTAAAAATACCATATAATCATAACAGATGCATAAGAAATATACGTAAATATAAATCAATATAAATTTATTTAACATGTATTTAAACAAATAAGAAAAGAGAAGAATACATAAATAGATCAGTTAATGGCAACAGAATTTTCAACTTTGGATTAACCAATTCAAAACCAGCACTTTTTAAAAGGCTGACCTGTAGTTTGAGGGATTCGATGTCATAGGGGCTGGGGGTGAAGTCAGTGTGGACGAGGGCTCTGCCGCAGAAGCGCCCTGTGTAGGTGCTGTCCTCCAGTCTCATACTGTCTCGCTGGCTGAAGCCACTGTCCAGACTCTGCCTGTCAGCACCTGCACATCAGGAAAAAAAATCAATCAGCCTCATGATCTCGCTTCAGCTCCCTATTGTGCCGGGCTGAGCTGGCTTACATCCAGAGAGCTGGCGCGAGAGAGGGCTGTGTATTGTGTCCTCTGAGCTGTTGGAGCACACAGACGTTCTGTTCCCAGCAGTGAGATCTGGAATCCAGTCATTTGGAGACATGGGAGACTTAGAGCCATCCTCCCCACTCTCATTCTGAAATCAACAAACGTAACATAATTAAAAGTTCATTTCAATTCATATCCTCATGAATGTCTTTGTGAGCTAACATTAAGCTACTGGAAGCATCCTAAGAGTGCTGACTGTATAAAATGTTCTAATATCATCCACATGGGGGAGACAAATTCAATCTGTTACATTAAGTGCTTGCTTTTCTTAGATAGGCTGCTAGTATGTTAGCTTACTTAGAAAAAAATAATAATAATAATAATTTTGAAATCAGAAAATTTAAATCTGTTACATTAAGTGATTTTTTAGATAGTATGTTAGTTTACTTAGGAAAATAAAAAATAAAATAAACCAAACTGCTAAAGTAAAATAAAATAAAATAAACATTTATAGCAATATTTATGGGACTGAGATATTTTAACAGGATTTTAAATGTAACATTTTATAATAGGGTTCAATTAATTTATATTAATCAACGCATTAGGTATCACTAACTAATAATTTTACAGCATTTATTAATATAGTTTAATGTTAATTTATAAATGCAATTAAATTATATTATATATAATTTATCAAATTGGATGTGGAAATACTAAAACATCTGAAATGATAAAAAAATATATTTTATTTATGTAGCAATTAACATTAACCAAGGTTAATAAGTGTTTATTGTTAATTCATCATTGACTCTCTTTAGACTTTCAACTCACCCCCTCTGCAAGGGCTTTCTGTACCATCTTGGAGGTTTTACGGGTCATTGTGCGAGTTATGACATTTCTCCATTTCTTTCCCAGTTTCCCGCTACTTTTCCCTGAATCCTCCGGTGGTGCACCCTCCAGCTGCTGAAAGAAATTTCACAAAAAATTATACTGTTTTTACTGAGCACTTACTCAGTAGCTACTAATTTTGTCCTCTCGACTCATCAAACTTCCTCTTGTCTAAAAAGGTCTACAGGCAATGAATAATTGTTGCTATGCTGCTGGCCCCTCATAGACTTGTTGTCCTGGCTCCATCATTAAAGAAACCGAGACAGACTTCTGTTAGAACTTACTGCCTTGATTTACCTCAAGTAACCTTTGTGTTTTTAATTACTGATTGCAGAACTCTTTGATGTGTTTTTCATAACCCATTTGTAATGTGCCATGTTATGTTCAGATGTTTGCCCTGGCCGAGTTGAATCAGCGCGTATTTGTTTGTGACATAACCTCATTATGAGCAGTGTTAGTTTTAAAGCGATGGGCCCCTGTTCTCAAGAGGATTTCCAGTAAAGTCTGTGACAGCGGTTTTTGTGTCTCTAGCCACAGTGAGTCAGTGTGACTCCTCCTCTCTGAGCTCTGAGAGAAATGTCACAGCCTCTTCCTTTTAGGACAACATGTGCTGTTATCAAAGACACAGACAAAAAAAACAACAAAAGTACCTGTCGACGTCAAGGGGATTTTACATCTGTCTGTTACATTACCTTTGTGTTTATACCTCAGCACTTCACTTAACTCTTGCACAGAAAGCTATCCCATGCCATTCAACACTTTCGATATTGAACAGGAGACTGTTTTAACAATCAAAAAATATATTAATATTTATTAAATTATGAATGAATCAGAAATCATTTTTTAATTAATTAATTTGTTTGTTAAAACAATGTTTTATTTGAAAGATATATACACACAAAATTGTAATAAAAAAAAGAAAAGAAGTCTCTTATCCTCACCAAGGCTGCAATTAGTTAATCAAAAAGTACAGTAAAAATGTAGTATTGTACAATATTATTACAATTTAAAATAACTGTTTTCTATTTGAATATATTTTAAAGTGTAATTTATTCCTGTGATGGCAAAGCTGAATTTTCAGCAGCTATTACTACAGTCTTCAGTCCTCATTCTAATATGCTGATTTGCTGGTCAAGAAACATTTTTTAAAATTATTATCAATATATTTTTTATTATTATCAAAATATATTATCAATATGTTGTGCTGCTTAATATTTTTGTGGAAAAAAACATGATACATTGTTTTCAGGATTCTATAAGGTTTCACAGAACAGCATTTATTTGAACTCTTTTGTAAGATTTTTTTTTGTATCATTTTTATGTCCTTGCTCAAAGTATTTCTGAAAAAAAAAAAAAATAATCCTTTTGACCCCAAAACTTTTGAACTGCAATGTATATAAATATAAATTAAGAGTTCATTTGCAAAAACAGATAACTCTGTTTTTAAAAATGTTTAAAAATCATGTTTTTTTTAATCCTGCATTCCAATTAATATAAATCAAACTGCAGTTGGGTTGTTTTTATTAAATAATAATAACTAAAAGAAATACAGCAAACTAACACAATAAAACACAATAATGATGACAATAAAAAAGCATGATTTATGAAAATTAATAAAAATTGAGTTATCTGTTTTTGCAAATAAACTCTTCAAATATAAATATAAATGTGCACAAATGCATCACAGTTGCTCTGCATAAAATAGCACAATTGTCTACTTCTCTGAAAAGCAGACAGAAGGCTAAGCAGGCTCTCTGCTTGGATGGCTCATGAGAGGATGACATCCTGTCTAGATATTTTTAAAACTGTGTGGCTTTCAAATGAAACAGTTATTAAGCATCATTCTGGCAGTTTGGGTTAAGGTTATCTGTGACTTGGCTGTTGTTTTTTCGACACAACTTCACACTATCCAATATTTTGATAATCATGAGACAGTAGTACGTTGGCGCTTGAGTATGGCAAGTTCATCTCTATAGTCAAAGGGATAGTTCACCAAAACTGAACATTGTGTCATGATTTACTCACCCTCAAGTTGTTCCAAACGTTCCAAAAGAAGATATTTTGAAGAATGTTGGTAACCAAACAGTTGATGGAATCCTTTGACTTCCATAGTATTTTTTCCATTCTTTGGCAGTCAACTGACAACTGTTTGGTCACCAACATTCTTCAAAATATCTTCTTTTGTGTTCAACAGCTGAAAAGAACTCGTACATGTTTGGAACCTGTAGGGAGGTACGTAAATGACAGAATTGTCATTTTTCGGTGAACCATTTCTTTAAGAAACTACTACACGTACCGTTTCATCCAGTGTAGCCTCAGAGCTCACTATGGGTGCCGACGGCTTTGGCTTCATGAAGTCTTTGAAGCTGCTGGACCTTTGCAGAGTCAGCTATAAACACAGAACAGTTTCTCATCAGACTAATTAAAGTCACCATACAGTACAGTATTCAGATTATAGACAGACAGATTATTGCCATGATTCTGACCCAATTGGATTTATGGTTGAATGCAGAGTCATCCAGCATTATGCTGATGTAATTTAATCATGAACAAATCCAGTTTGCTTTAACTGATAGCTCATGTTATAATGGCCATTAAATGTTATTGGAATTCCACAAGCATATATCCTGATCAATATTTGGAGGCATTATCGGGCCTCTAGAGTAACATTTGAGCTGAAGAATCCACATTATCCTTTTCAGATCCATTGACCAGATGAAATTATAAGAATTGATAACACTTGCTTCAACTCATGAGTGCTTTGTAGGGTGGAAAAACCTTTGAACTGTTCACAAAAAAATAAGCTTTCATAGGTTTTCACAGATAGGAAAATGTGTTTGGTGACACTTTGTCAATGTAACTTCTCAATGTAATTGATTACAACAGTAATAACTGTCATAAGTCAGTCTAATCTTTCTACTACAAAGGGCCAAAAATTCAGTTTTATTCCGTTATGGTATAGTGGGCCAAATCAAAGGTCATAATGAGCTAACTTTGGCCTGGTTGGTGCACCGCTGATCTATATGATAAAGTAATTCCCTTTTACATGATGCTCATTTGTATTATTAATACTGATGCATTTAAACTTTAAAAGACACTGTATTGCAAAGTGTGGCTTGAACCAGAGTAGTTTCATTCAAGAATAAGAAACTTTTTTTTTTAAATTAATGCTTGTCATTCAGTGTTGGTTTTGTGGGCTGTTGTGCATCTTTGTTCCAATTTGACGTTTTTCTCTTATCACAACCTTTCACTGTGCCACTTTACTTTAGCACAGGAAGTGGGTATGTCACAGTCAACATTCAGCCAATCCCTGCAGAGCTGTGCACTATCTAGCCAACACATGACATACTGCAATCTGCTAAGCCAACTAAATGCAGAGAGATTGTCCAGCCGGTAAATACTGGTAAAATGACCTGCTGTCAAACTATCATTGCACAAACCTTCCCTATAAATTTCCCCCAACACAGCGACAACATTCTGCATCATAATGAGATGTTGAAATATATTTTTGACAGATCTCGGCTGAAATGATTACTCATAATCTAAAGCATGACCAAAGAGGAAACTGCAACATTTGAGATGATGTGGAAAAGTATTTTCATTTACACCATGGTAATGCATGTCAACTCTATGCTACATCCTGTGCTCTGGATAAGGATATGAGATAGGCATTGGTTAAGACATAAATAAAAGACATCAAAATAACCATAATGCACAACAGCAAGATTTTCAGATCTCGCTTTGCTTGGGTTCCGTGCATTTACAAAGCACCTGCAGTTTCACAGAGGAGAAATATCGAAACTGTTGGTTGTTCCACGCAAGATGTGAATCAAATGGAAAATAAGAGTAATGCTGTAGAAGCAGTTAACCACTGATTGAGAAGTGAAGCGGGCTGTGAAGACCTACGTAAATGTCACTTTGAATTGAGGAGCTGCGTTTGGATGCTTTGCTCTGATGAAGTATGAACTGCTTCAGGATGTGTGGTACGGTCTGCTGTCTCTCTACAGGAACTGCTGCACAACCATGCATTTTACCCAGAACAATCATAGAGTTTCAGTTCTTACAGGTCTGAAGTCAAACAGGACAAATTACAATAGGACTATTATTCATATAGATGAATGAAAAACAATCAATAAATCCTCTCCAAGTACTGTTGATTGAACAGTTAGCAAATAAACCACGTGTTCTGGCACAATGCATTTGTTTAATTTACCTTTTGCTTTTTAAACAGCATATTATGTGTGTTTGTGTTCCTTGAAGGAAACTTCCATCATTTCTACTCTTGCTTTAATTGTTCAAAACAGGGCCGCACATGCAGATTAATACACAAACTCCTACCTTCTTCTTTTGCACCTGGGGCTGCTCCTTTTCAGATGCGTTGGATGGTTTCCGTCGTAGCATCTTGATCCAGTAGTGGGTGGGCAATATTCTCCTGAGGACCACGACTATAGCTGTGGCAGTATGACTCTTGGCTGTGCTAAACTAACTGTCGGTCTTACTGCCACGGGGCCACTCACAGAGAGACTAAAGCCACCAGAGGAGGAAGAGGCAGAAGAAAAGTTGTTCTCTGATCGCTGGAGTGGAGAACTAAATGCTTGAGGAAGTCACATGACTAGACAGGAACTTCTTTTTTTAAGAGGTGGTTTTGGTTGAAATGGTTCATATCAGATAAAAAAAAACAAACCAGAGATAAAAAGATAAAATAAGATAACACAATTACCAGTTATTTATATATTCAGTGATACAGAACATTCTCAGCATGAAGATTTGTAATGGAGCTCAGATATGAGCATGAGGAATTATTATTATTATTATTTATTTTTTATTTCTTGAGATAAACAGTGAATTGAGTCTCTGACTCTAAATATTTAGAATATCTGATTAGTTAAATATTCTTATATTTGTAAATCAAGTAACTTTTAATTTATATATATATATATATTATATTAATTAAAATATTTTTATTTTAGTTTTTTTAGTTAATTCAAATATTTTTTTAATTAACAATAAAAAAGAAATAAAAGAAATAAAATATTTAAAGTAGAACATTTAAATATTGTAATGTTTAAATTAAATATATAATTTAATTAAAATATTACGTATTATTATAATTTTTTAGTATATATATATATATATATATATACACTACCGGTCAAAAGTTTGGGATCAGAACGATTTTGTATGTTTTTAACAGGAGTTTCTTATGCTCATCAAGGCTGCATTTATTTGATCAAAAATACAGGAAAAAATGTAAAGATAAAATAAGATAACACAATTACCAGTTATTTATATATTCAGTGATACAGAACATTCTCAGCATGAAGATTTGTAATGGAGCTCAGATATGAGCATGAGGAATTATTATTATTATTATTTATTTTTTATTTCTTGAGATAAACAGTGAATTGAGTCTCTGACTCTAAATATTTAGAATATCTGATTAGTTAAATATTCTTATATTTGTAAATCAAGTAACTTTTAATTTATATATATATATATATTATATTAATTAAAATATTTTTATTTTAGTTTTTTTAGTTAATTCAAATATTTTTTTAATTAACAATAAAAAAGAAATAAAAGAAATAAAATATTTAAAGTAGAACCACTGTTGCCAACATTGATAATTCCAATAATAAATCAGCATATTAGAATGATTTCTTAAGGATCATTTGACACTTTATACTGGAGTAATGGCTGATGGAAATTCAGCTTTGCATCACAGAAATAAATTACATTTTAAAGGATATTAAAATAGAAACCATTGTTTTATATTGTAATAACATTTAGCAAGATTACTGTTTTTTTCTGTATTTTTGAATCAAATAAATGTATATATATATATATATATATATTAATGAATTATTTCTCTCTCTCTGTCTCTCTCTTTAATTATTATTATATCATATATTACCCATAACACATGGCAACTATTATTAACGATTATGATGCGTCTCGCAACTGATTTGTTAAAGTAAAAAAGTGTCCTGAGACCAAAGACTGACGTCTTTGCGTGTAAGTTTGCAGCCAGCTGGGACAGACAATAGAGGAAGTTTCTGTGTGTGTGAGTTGCCAGAGTTATTTTTGTTTGTTTTTTTAACACCACGTGGTAAGATGTCTGACAAAAATGAGCCTGTCATGAGTATGAAATATCTGAGCCAAAGAGGCCGGTGTTTACAACACATTTAAGCTGCCAGTAACATGTAGTACATGACTTTAGATAAGAACAGTATTTTGTGTTGTACAGCCAGCAGTCAAGCACAGTGACTACTTTAATGAGGTCATTGTTTTCAAAACCTCCTGTTGCTGCAGTTCCTCTTCCTCAGTATGTACGGTCACGCCATGCACAGAGCCTCGGCTAGCAAAGAAACAAATGACAAATATACAGTATAGCACCCATCAGTCCTGTTTTTGTGAAGATAAGGAACAATACTGAAAGTTGTTTTGAGCTGGAGGAGCCAAACAAAGAAGCGCAGAGAGAAAGAGAGAGAATGAGCGAGTGAGCGGACGTCTCAGAAACCACACTCACACCTTACTGCGGTTCTGACGGAACTGTTGCCAAGCAACAGCAGCACCTCTGCAGGCATGAGAAATTCACATGCAGCAGTGCTACTGAGAGCAGCTCGCTTCAGGCCTATTACAATAAAAGGGGAACGTAGAAGCTGCTTCTCAGAAAGTGCTGTTAAGATGTGCGTCTGCTCTAATATCTGTGTGAGAGATAGGACTCGCTTTCATGCTGTCATGTCAGTTTCAGTGCCCTAAACCATGCCCAGCTCTAAAAGCAACACACCCATGTGAAACAAACAAACGGCCATCACACGTTGTGCCAATATTTTAGAAAGGAGTGCTCACGAGTCATTTTTACAAGTAACAAAAAACGGGATCCGTGGATAGCTTGATTTATGTTTTTAAATGACTGCTGATGGTATTTAAATAAAATGATTACAATTGACATATTAATTCAGATAAATGTGAATTTGTGGCATTGATAAAAGATGAAGCAATGACAATGATATTTGGCTTTGGCTTAATAGAGAAATACCAACACGAGAATAAAAGGTTATAGTAATGTTGATTGATGACTACAAGATGACTTATGTCAAGTATTTAGCTCTAGCTTTGCAGTTCGGAGTTCAGTGGCTAATATTTTTGGATTCTGACATCCATATGTCCATGTCACATCAAAGCTACAATGAGCCAGTCTCATTACTGAAGTTGTTACCTCCACATAAAATCTTATTATAAAAAAATATTTTCAGCTGTTCTTTTTTAAACATATTGCGCAGGTGATGCCAGGGGCATCGCTAAAGCCTTTTTACTGGGTCACGAGCCTCAGTGAAATATTGCTGTGCCCCAGAAAATATTACTGATAAATCCTTATGTCAATGGGATTAATGTATACTGTCCAATCATTTTCTCTGATAATATTTCAGCAATTAAGTCGTATGTTTGTTCCATCCACTGTTTACAATCAGAACTAGTGATGCCAGATATGCAAATGAATCACTTTTTTGATTGTTTAAACAGATTTGTAAAAAGGTCTGAAGTGATTCGCGATTCATTTGATTTATTCAGACAGTTCACTCAAGCACTGGGTCGTTTGCAGCGGTTTGGCACACCGCAACAGTAATGATTTAAAAGTCAGTTATTTCTATCTTTTGCTGTAGTGTGTCTGTAGGAAATATGTGACCCTGGACCACAAAACCAGTCATAAGGGTCAATTTTTTGAAATTGAGATTTATACATCATCTGAAAGCTGATGCTTTCCATTGATGTATGGTTAAGTATGAGATCTTAGAACACAGAACACATAGGCTGCATCTGAAAGCTGAAAAATGCTGCATACACAGGCAGGATAAGGAGGTATGAGGACATCAAGGCATGTCTGAATCCAATGATCGTGTCACATCCTGTTTACTGAGATACTTTCATATGAGCGATTTTTGAAAGCAGCATAGATGTATCCTTCATTGCCTATATACCTACAAACCTGTGATTTCCATTCTGTGACAGTTAAGCTAAAAAATAAAAAATAAAATAAAAGCTGCGGTTGGTTTTGATGTGAGTTCTAGTGAGAAATTAGTATTATTGTAATTAAATATTATTACTGAAGTTCTCTGTATTTTCATGTGGATCATCAGACTGTTATTCTGCCTTAGAAGTCCGTTTGAAATCTGTTTTGTGAGGTAACTTTACATGCAAACGCTGCCTGCAAGTCATTGCCTCATTGCCTGCCTAAGCTTTCGGACGCAGTCATAGATAAACCAAAAGTAGTGGAGATACTGTAGTTATCTTACTTTAATAAACTATAAATAAACAATTATTGTTTTAAAATAATATATTCATAAATTCACATGCAATGTATCATTTTTAAATCCTAATATTATCTTTCTTAATTAAACCTACAACTTTTGTCATAAAATACATTATAATATACTAACAGTTCAAACATAGGACAAATCCTAATGAGGCATTAAATCCACTCAAAATGGCTTGTAAAAGAATAACCGGATAAAAGAGAAGAATTAAGAGAAAGAAAGAACACTGTATAATAGACAGCTTCATTTAAGTACGCAACATTGGAGCTTTTCTGTTTGTACCTGAAAGTGAGTTTGTCACCCCAGCCCACAATAGGAGCAGAGGCAGTACTGAACGCTGTAAAGAGGGTTACACTCTTCAGTGCTTGTTTTACAGCAGGTTATGCAGTAAAACAGAGGGCAGCACTGTTACTAGCAGTGTGACTGAGGAGATGACAGCTGAAGCTCCAGCTGTAAGGAAGGGTGCCGTATGCTTCATCATCCAGTCATACTCCTCCTTCAGCCCCTGCCTCTCCAGCTCGCGACCCACCACGCTCTGGATGGTCTCATAGTATTTGTTCAGCCAGTGCAGCTACAAGACAACAACAAATAAAATGCTGTCAGTAAGTGATTTCTGTTTTGTCATAAATGAAAATAAGGCCATTTTCAGCTAACCCACAACCCCCCTCCCAAGACGTATTTCCAGTGAAAAGCGTCAGTGGGCACATTTTCAAAGGAAACCAACACTAGAAAATAACTTATATTTAAACACTAATCTAAGCTGTGGTTCTTAACCTAAATTTTTACACTGAACTCCAAATGGCATACAAGACATTCTAGCAGTACCAGAATTATTTATGATATGAAAGTAAACATAGATGCATTTATATTATATCACACAACACATGATATGAAAGTAATCACATGAAAGTAATACATGAATGTATTTATATTAATAACATAAATATATATATATATATATATATATATACAGTATCTCACAGAATCAAGAATTGGGCCCAATTAGCCATGTGACTCATTAGTGTTACAAGGTCTCAGGTGTGAATGGGCAGCAGGTGTGTTCAATTTGGTGTTATCGCTCTCACTCTCTCATACTGGTCACTGGAAGTTCAACATGGCACCTCATGGCAAAGAACTCTCTGAGGATCTGAAAAAAAGAATTGTTGCTCTACATAAAGATGGCGTAGGCTATAAGAAAATTGCCAAGACCCTGAAACTGAGCTGCAGCACGGTGGCCAAGACCATACAGCGGTTTAACAGGACAGGTTCCACTCAAACAGGCCTCGCCATGGTCGACCAAAGAAAATTTTACACTGTTATACAAGCTGTACACTCACTACTTTACATTGTAGCAAAGTGTCATTTCTTCAGTGTTGTCACATGAAAAGATATAATAAAATATTTACAAAAATGTGAGGGGTGTACTCACTTCAGATTTTCAAATAGTTGTATCTCAGCCAAATATTGTCCTAACAAACCATACATCAATGGAAATCTTATTTATTCAGCTTTCAGATGATGTAAACCTCAATTTTGAAAAATTGACCCTTATGACTGGTTTTGTGGTCCAGGGTCACACACACACACACACACACACACACATATAATTTGCCAATCATTCTGGCAAAGTGCTTTACAAAGATACAAACAAAACAAAACAAAAAATAATTTTGTTATAAATACTTAATGGCACTATTACAATACCTGCTCAGGACTTAGAAGAGATGTGTTTATCAGTTTTCTGTCATAAGGCACCAGTGAGACAGTTTCAAATGTCAAGTAATTGTTGCCATACTTAAAAGTAAAACAGGAAAAGAGGAATTTTATTTTAAGCAAGAAAAAAATGCACATATTATTAATATTTCTTTAGGCACTGCCCTTGGCTAACTGCAGTGGATTTACAGAGTTACGGACACTCAGTTAGTTGGATGTACCTTTGTAGTAGCTGGAACAGTGACAGCAATGTCCTCTATCCTTATACCAAAGTCATTCTCCTTGTAATAACCAGGTTCTAGAGGAGAGTTTGTCAGTTTATAACCGTAATTATCAAACTAAGATAATCGTAATGAGCTGCTTAATGATTCCTCACCAATTGATGTGAACATCCCCTCTTGAAATGGAATATTATTGGACTGAAAACCCACAGGCCCTATCAGAGAGAAAACAGAGACCTTAGATGAAGAGATACAGCATATGTTCTATATATACATATACCTGTATATGTGTGTGTTTTTGAAAGTTTTTCTCACCAAGGCTGCATTTATTTGTAATAAATAAATAAATAAATAAATAAAATAAGGTAAAACAGTAATATTGTGAAATAGTGTTACAATGTTTTATATTTTAATTATATAACAATTTATTATCAATTTCTTATTATTATCAATGCTACAATTTCCCCCCCCAGGATTCTTTGAATAGAAAGCTCAAAAGAACAAGATTTTTAAAACGGAAATCTTTTGTAACATTATAAATGCCTTTACTGTCACTTTTAATGAATATAATGCATCCTTGATAATTAAAAAAAAACTTACTGACCCTACACTTTTAAATATTAGTGTATTTTAATTGTAAATGATTGTTATAAACACAAATGCATTTAAATGACAAGATTACTGAAATAAATATATAAACACATTACAGAGTCAGACTTACATTCATGGACTCCAAAGTAGTTGCCCACACCATGACCTGTGCCATGACCATAATTTAAACCAACTTCCCACAGTGCTCTTCGTCCCAGCATCTCCATGTTCACGCCTATGGTGGGAATAAAAACACTTGAACCGTTAGCACTTGACAGGTTTTGTAGTGGTCACTGTGAAAAGTCTGCTGTGTATATGGCGCCCTCTTGTGGAAGTATTATGGCATGGTCGCTTGAATGGAGATTGTGATTGAAGATGAGGAAATCCTCACCTCTAGTTCCAGCAGGAAAGATGATTCTTGAAATCTCAATATTTCCCATGAGCACTCTTGTGTAGGCCTCCTATCAGAATAGGACATGGAGAAAACAGTTTTCTTTTCAGTATAAGCATCCTATTATGCTTTGCATCATTAGTAACTTCCTATGCCTGCCATTCAATACCTTTTGAAAGTCAGTGGGTTTACCCCAGTGCACAGTACGCGTTATATCAGTAGTACCATCACTGTTAACATAAATCAGACAGAATGCATGCATGAGCTTGGCTATGTATTGTTTTTTTTGCACACAAACATAACTTTGTACTAATAGTACTATGAAACTCACAGGTACTGTCCTCCAGAGTCAACCAGATACATCTCATCCACTGACAGCTTCCTTGCAGTTTCATTAGATGGACTGTACAATGAGTAAGAACAATGCAGGTAGTTATAAGTAAACATAATGAATATAATTCAAGAGTGAACAAAGAAAAATGACTGAAAAGCTAAACATTATAATTTGGCAGGAAGAGGAACAGTATTCAGTACCTGTAGTGAGCAAGAGCAGCATTAGGTCCACTTGCAGAAATGGTCTCAAAACTCGGCCCTCTGCTGTTCTTCTGTTTGCTGCCGAAACACAGTGAAGGGTTTGTGATTCTCAAGAAAAAGGAAGTTTACATAAGTAAAACATCTTCTAATTTAACATCCTTGATGAAGGAACAAGTTCTACTTGTGCAAATAATGTCATTCCTGTAATGCAAGCTTAGAAAAATGGTTAATATAGAGTGCTAGAGTCTGTTTCTGTAAGCAAATATTCCATTCATTTTCATACTAAAATTCAGCCATAATTGTCTTCCAAGACAAACCTACCACAAGCTCTGATAGCATTTTATTGCATATTTTGAAAAGAAAACACTAAATAAAATTAAAAATAGCATTTAATTACATATTCACTGTAAAGAATTAAATTACTAATGTGTATATACTTATAAAATAAATAAATAAATGTACAATTAAACTAAATAAGCAATGCACAATTTAAATAAATGAATGAATGGTACATATACTTTTGGAACCGATAGCCTTGAAAAATGAACAATACAGGTAAAACCATCTGTTTTACTGTATGTGAGTGGTATCAGTGAAGAGGGTTTAGCTCCACTGTTCTGTACCTGCGACACTGATCGACAAAATGTGCTGCAGTAAGTTCGTTCTCTGTGCCTTCTGGAACTTTCTTCTCAAGCCACATCAGAAGCTGCATGACTGCGACTGCGTCCCTAACCTGCGGGAAAAAGTATGGATGTTTACCCATCGTGGCTGAGAAGTACAAAATCACCTGCTTGAGACCAGACGGATGCCAGACGGAGGGGATTAACTGAAGCAGTCAACAGAGATCTGGCTTTAGGCCATAAACCACCAGAACCACATGTCCATGCATGTTATCAAATGCAGTTGTTTTCGATTGAAAAACCTCATTCTGCAAAATATGTCAATAGAACACTGAATACAAGCAAACACCATGAGTAATAAAGGTTCCAATATGTTTGACGGAGGTTGTGCGATAAGGAGCGATAAGACATTGATGCTGCAATGAATGGAGTCTGTCTGGCCTCCTAATGTGGCTTTATGATGTGATAAAGTGCCCCTCAATCTAGAAATTACGATAATACAACAGGTATCAGTCAACAAAGTGTCCATCAGGGTTATCACTGCTTTACAAAAGTAATTTGGGGAGAAGACTGTGTGTGTGTGTGTTCTCTTACATGAGCCTCTTTGAGAATACGCTGCTCAGTCGCATCTTTCACTGCTTTTGTGGTCAGTACTGGAGAGTAGGTGCTGGTCAGAAGTTTGTCCTTAAAGACATAAGATATGTTCATCAGCAGTAAAATCTTCACCTGTACTGTGGGACTCAAGCAGCCTTATGAAATTATAATTTCAGTCAGGATCCATCCATCCATCCATCCACCCATCCATCTATCTACTTATCCATCTATCCAGCCATCAATCATCCATCTATCCACCAATCTACATCTATCCATCTATCTACCCATCCATCTAGCTATCTACCATTTATCCATACGTCCATCTATCCATCTACCCATCCATCTAGCTATCTACCATCCATCCATCCATCCATCCATCCATCTAATCCATCCATCCATCCATCGATCCATCCTTCCTTCCTTCCATCCATCCATCCACCTATCTACTCATCCATCCATCCATCCATCCATTTATCTGCCCATCTATTCACCTATCTACCTATCCATCTAGCTATCTACCATCCATACATCTGTCCACCAATCTACTCATTCATCCATCCATCCACCCATCCATCCATCCATACACCTATCTACCCATCCATCCATTCATCCACCTATCTACTTATCCATCCATCCATTTATCCATCTATCTACCCATCCATCCACAAATCTACCCATCCATCTAGCTATCTACCATCCATCCACCCACCTATCTACTCATTAGGGCTGGACGATATGGCCAAAATTGATATCACGATATATTTCTTAATTTCGGTCGATACGATATAATTCCGATATCGATATGAACACTATTTATCTGAAATATAAATCTTTTGTAACATTATAAATGCCTTTATGGGAAACACTGGTAATGTATATCGAAATATCGGAAATGTGTTTAAAAATCATATCACCGTTATTGAAAAAAATTATATCGCGATACATATTGATATTGAATTATTGTCCAACCCTACTACTCATCCATCCATCAATTTATCCACCTACCTACCCATGCATTCATCCAATTTATCCATCTATCTACCATCCATCCACAAATCTACCCATCCATCTAGCTATCTGCCATCCATCCATGAATCTACCCATCCATCTAGCTACCTACCATCCATACATCTGTCCACAAATCTACTCATCCATCCATCCATCCATCCATCCACCTATCTAGTCATCCATCCACCAATCTACTTATCCATCCATCCATCCATTTATCCATCTATCTACCCATCCATCCACCTATATACTCACCCATCTATCTACCCCATCCATCCATCCACACCTCCATCCATCCATTTATTCAAATTTGTTTTGCACATCACAGCACATCTAGTCACAATAAGTAAAACATAAATTGGCTCTAATTTAATGTTCACCATATATTTATTTACATATCCGTCAATAAAATAATTTCATTTCAGACAGACCAGGAGGGGCAAAATAAAGTGGCTGAAATAGCTGTGCAGTGTGTCAAAAATAGGAATGGCTCCACTGATTATAGCAATCTAATTTTGTCACACAGTAACACGTGCCTGATGTAGATGTGCATAACTAAACTTTTTTGACAGATGCAAGCACAGAGGCTTGTTTGTTCCATATTTACATTTATGTTTCAGCCTTTAAAAAGTCATATGGGAAAAAATAAATTAGGCTACTATTTAACACTTCTTGAACAGAAGCACAGGATAACAGTAAAGGCCAAATGCAAAAAGTGAAAATCAATTATTAACACTTGAGGGGCTTGACTGAAATCATCTTAGCCATATTTAGCCCACAGATAGTCTGAGACTCCTTATTTGAGCATCCAAGCTATCATAGACATAGTAGTAGTCTATATTTTGGATCCAGGTCTTACCTCAGGAGTGATGAGCTCATACAGGGCTTGGTTGGTGTACTCTGTACCCACCCATACCCTCACGTTGGGTCTCTGTAGATAGGACTGCAGGTATGAGCGCACAGAGCTGTACTCAAGCAGCTGCACACAATAGGAATGGTAGCATGTAGTGTTCAGGTACACCTTCAACTCTTCTGTTATTCGTTCAGTGTGCACAAAGAGCCTGGTGAAGGAGGTTAGTTAGAAACTGTACAGCACACCAACTAAGTATAGTGCTATTAATATGAAACAGAGGAACTTGCCATATCTCATCCATTGACAGCAGAGTGTAAGAATAGAAGAATGGATTAAAAGGGATGTCGTTGCCTCGTAGATTAAACAGCCCTGAAAATAGAGAAAATATTTGGCCCGGCAAGAGTTTTACAGAACAATTCAGAGAAACTCTCCTGCATGAGATGGCTTTGTGTTGTGCTGTTTTGTGCTTACATGCGGTCTCGTCCAGAGCTGAAAGCAGCACAGCGGTGGGCTTGTATGGATTGTCACTTATTTGGGCTCGTATCTGATCTACTTTCATTGGCCAGGTCCTTTCTAAACATCCAAACAAACACACACGCACAATGCAAATTTGAATTTCAACAAAACCTCCAAGAAACAGTTCACCCAAAAATGAGAATTCTGTCACCATTTACTAACCCTTACAATAACTTTTCCTATGCAATTACAATAAAAGGGAACATAGATGTAGAGAAGACTGATTTGTTAAAGATTCACTATTTTGAATCAGATCTGTTCAGTGAATCAGCTTTTTCACTTCACCAAAATTATTGAATTTTTTTGATTTAAAATGATTTATTCATGAATCAGACTGACTTGGTTCTCAAGTTCACTACATTGACTCAACACTTTAGTCTCAGCAGGAAGATTATTAATAAACAGCATTGAAAAAGGTTTACATGTTCCTCACACAAAGCTATACTATGAATTCAGAAGACTTATAAATGATAATAGTAATAAAATGCACAACTCATTTTAAGATTATTTTTTGTATCTTATTTGAAGCTTGAAAAAGAGGAAAAGAGCAACAAGCACAGAATTTCAAATTTTATGTCCCACAGAAAAAAAAGCCATATACTGTAGTTTTAGATCAACATGAAGTTATTTTTAGGCTGACTATGCCTTTACTCATGCCTCATTGACTTTATCTTGGCACCAGAATGAACTAGAATATCCCCTCTGTGAGCTGTCATTACTGTAAGTTATATCACTAGTCATTAAAGATTAAATCAGAGCTTTATTGCTCTGTCTGTCATGATCTTATGGTCCTCTGCCCTATTCGCTTGGTACTTATCAGTCAAGTGATGCTGATAAGACATGCACTCACCGATGACACTGTCAGGTAAGTGTGTGGGGTTGTCAGGAGGCAGAGGAGGTCGATTTGTCCATATTTTATCCACTAGGTTATCAGGAATAGACTTCAGGATCCGGCCCGCTGGAGCCAGGTTGGTGTTGTAGATGTCAAAAATGTCTAAAGCAGCAAAGAATAATGACCAAATTATTCACGACTGATTTTGATAATCTTCGTTATTAGATTTGTTACTTATGTGATCATCTTAATATAGTTTATATATACACTTCAATTCAAAAGCTTGCTTCAGTAAGATTTTTTAAAATGTTTTTAAAAGAAGTCTCTAAGTCTCGCCAAGGCTGCATTTATTTGATAAAAATAGTAAATATATAAGCAATATTGTGAAATATTATACAATTTAATATATATGTTTTCCATTAGAATACATTTAAAAATGTATTATCATTATCATTTTTCAATTTTTTATTTTATTTTGATGAATAAAAAAAGTTCAAAAGAACAGCGTTTAAAACAAAAAAAGAACAGAAAACAACACATAATTTTTAACTTATTTTACATAAGAAAGTATTTTATTAGCTCTGTTTGCTTACCTACAGAGAAGAGGAATGGGTCAAAGCCCACCTGATCTCCCTCAGGGATCTCTAGGATCAGCCAGTTGGTAATGCTGCGAATGGAGGCTGTGTTCCAGTAGAGTTAGACCAGGAAAGTGTTACAGACTCAGATTGAATTAACAACAGACAAAGTAGAGGTAAAATAATAGAATTCTACACAGCAATCAATAGAATAACATATTTCAATATCCTTTAAATATGTGTTTTAAGACATTCATTCACCCACATGTTCAACTTCATTTGGACAAGTTTAAAATATGAATTTTACTCTCATATTGCTCCTCACCATCTCGCAGTAGCTCCCAGTTACAGTCCATTTGTCTCTCTGCCTGAATCCAGTAGCGGCTATCGGTCCACAAAACAGCCTTGTTTTGAGTAATTACTGCTGTTCCTAGAAATTAGAAACAGACTTTTGTTAGTTATAACAGAAGACAGGAGTGGGCCGTTTGTCAGGGACCAAAGAAGTGACAAACATAATGTGACTGAGAATGATGCATGGTGATACAGCAATATTATGATCAGTTGGCTGTGAAACACACCTGCGGAGCCAGTGAAGCCAGACATCCAGGCCAACCTCGCATCTCTGGGGGCGATGTACTCACTCTGCCAAAAAACCACAGTCAGTTACCGTCACAAAGGTAATGTCTGAGAATTAAGAAGATTGAAAGAGAAGAGGAGGTTTAGGGGGTCAGAAATTAAATGCCTACAAAACTGACAAAAACACAACATATATTTAAAATTTGGGGATGAATAATTTTTAATCTCGTATATCATTTGATATATTTCATATTATTAATTCTAGGCCAACTAGTTTTGGATTTAGTATGTGGTGTCTCTGCAGACCTAAGAGAGAATGTGCATTTAAAGTGCCCCTATTATGGATTTTTGAAAATTACCTTTCATGCAGTGTGTAAAACAGCTCTTAGTGAATGAGAACATCCTGCAAAGTCTTAAATCTGAAAGTGCACCGTGTATAAAGTTATTGTCTCTCAAAAGAAAGAGTCGACTCTGAATCATTGAAACTAGTCTAAATGAATCCCAATTAGCATATTGGCCGCCCACTTGTTGGTCTTTTCCCGTTGGTATGAATGAAAATGCAAATTCATTCTTTGCCACTAGATGCTGCTTTTGGAGCGGTAAAAACAGCGGTTTCCCCGGTAATGGCTGTACACAAAGCAGCATTGAGCTCACACACTACTTTATTAGGCATTACAGGCATGATGAAATGAAAATGAGACCAATCTGACCAATCACCGCAGATTAGCGTCACGCAAAGGAGGGGGTTGGAAAAATGAATAGTTGAGCAAATCGTTTGGGAGTCCTTGAGCAAATAAGGTAAAAATAAACGCATATTATAAGACAATGAAAGTGTTTTTTGACCTTGCATGCATGTCAACCTGTTGTTGGGGACTCCCAAAACCAAAATATGAACCTTTCATTACCCATAATAGGGGCACTTTAAAACAAAAAAAATGTAGTTTTTGTCTAAAAATAACAATACAAATATTATTATTTACAGCCTCTTTTGTATTTTTGTTGATTTTATAGAAATCATAATTGTTAAAATATTAGAATTTATTTAGACTTATTTGACATCAGTGTATGGCATGGTTTGTGATTTTATATGGTTAGGAAAAAAAGTAAAAGAAAAGAAATATAAATTCCAGGGGACCAGTATTGCCTCTTAATATAAAAGTTCATTTCTGACAGTCTTTAGAAGTTACCAGATGAGCATCTGTGGCTGGGATGATGTAGGCTGAGATGTTCAAGGGGATCATGGATGCTCTCAGATCACGAAGCCTCAGAGTCGTGTTTACAGCTGTTGGTGGCAAATACTGGAGCAACCAGAATTAATCATTTAAATATACTGCATCAAAATTATTCTGAATTCATTAAGTTATCCACAATCCACAAATGTTAAATATCACAAATTCAATTTTCAACCCATAATTCGAAACTCAACCCATATAAAAACACTTAGTTTAAAGGGTTAGTTCATCCAAAAATGAAAATTCTGTCATGAATTACTCACCCTCATGTCACTCTAAACCCGTAAGACCTCCGTTCGTCTTCGGAACACAAATTAAGATATTTTTTATGAATTCTGAGAGCTCTCTGACCCTCCCATAGACAGCAATGTAATTACCACGATCAAGGTCCAGAAACGTAGCAAGGAGATCGGTAAAAATAATCCATGTGACATCAGTGGTTCAACCGTAATTTGATGAAGCTAAGAGAATACTTTTTGTACGCAAAGAAAACAAAAATAACGGCTTTATTCAACAATTCGTCTCCCCCCCGTCACCCTGGTGCCATTTTGGAGAATATCCACTGAACGTAAACAGCGTATGCTATTCTGTGTCAGCTGCGTCATGCGGATACGTTGTTTTCGTTTTTGTTTTCTTTGCGTACAAAAAGTGTTTTCTTAGCTTCGTCAAATTACGGTTGAACCACTGATGTCACATGGATTATTTTTACCGATCTCCTTGCTACGTTTCTGGACCTTGATCGTGGTAATTACATTGCTGTCTATGGGAGGGTCAGAGAGCTCTCAGAATTCATCAAAAATATCTTAATTTGTGTTCCGAAGATGAACGAAGGTCTTACGGGTTTAGAACGACATGAGGGTGAGTAATTCATGACAGAATTTTCATTTTTGGGAGAATTAACCCTTTAACTGATAAGGCTGTGTGAGCAGTTCACAGATAATTATTGTTAGGGAAAGTTACTTTTAAAAGTAATGCATTACAATATTGCGTTACTCCATAAAAAAGTAACTAATTATGTTACTTAATTACTTTTTATGAAAAGTAATGTGTTACGTTACTTTTGCGTTACTTCAGATAACACACACACACACACACACACGCCTCGTTGAGATCAGATTTTGGGTGTGCATGACCTAAAAACTGTGTTCTTATCAGAAGAGAAGATCTCCTCACTGAGAGGCCAGATTAGGCCTGTATGCTGGAGACAGGGTTATTATTTTCTCTTTCCACTGCTCTCTGAGCTAAAGACGAGTCCTAGCAGAGGGCTGAACCAGTTGTGTGGATATACAGAGGAAAACATGGACACAGTATGGACAGAAGAATAGAGTACCGGAGGAATTGCCGAACAGTTCCTCTCACTGCCTGACCCTTCTTCGGCCCACACAGCATATCTGCTTCCTGTGATGACACGAGAAGAGACACATGCTGAACAACAGAGTAAATGTTTTAAACTCACTGTCAGCACATGTGGTGAACAAAGGTCAGCAATTGAGGTTAAACTTATGCCTTTATAATTCAAGATGACAATGTTTTCACATTACAATATGACTGAAACAGTAAAAGCAACCCAACAGCTGCACTACAACTCAAAAACATGCATAAAATCTCAAAAACCACAATGTAAACAAACCAATTATAGTAAACAAACCATACATATCATCATTTTATGAATTAAAAAAAACATTAATCACAAAGTCTCTTACATAATCATATGTAAACAGATTCGTTTTATGGTTAGAGTGAGCAAACAAATTACATTTTATGGCAGAATTCATTTTTAGGCTAATGACATGCAAATATAATTCACACATAAACCAAAAACACATGACACAAAAACAGATGGTGACCAGAAATGTTGCCTTAATGAAAGCCTTACTCATATAGTGCATGATTGTCGCATAGTTACACCACACCATCAAGACTAAATCGCCATCACGTACACATTTTTTTTTGTTACCTTCAAGAACCACAAGACACACAGCCAGTATCCAGCCTGAGGAGCTCATTTTAGACCATCTGCTCCAAGCAAGTCCACACACAGAGTGTGACAGCAGGGCACGAGTGTTTCTGTCTTGTGAGTCTGTGTGTGTGTGTGTGTACAAGGGTGTGTATGTCCTATCTGAAACTACATGCATTACCAGAGGCGTCCTAACCAGATCAATGTGCAATAGCTGAGGGGGAGGAACTTTGGCTGTGACTCTAATCTTTACTACTGTAATAAAAGCACAGTGTCTCTCTCCCTATGCCCTTCTTTAATGTACAGTGCATTTTACCCAGGCATAGCGAACAAATTGCTGGTCGCATAGTAAATAATAGCTAATGTCTCCTGTTACATATGTACTGTTGGCTAGTACGTTCCTGAACTCCACTTCAATGTCCTCTTCTAACAACTAACAACATCTCTCTGCCTTTCAATGTCAGGGTTTTCGCAAGAAAGTTTTATTGTGCAAACACTTAAAGGGATAGTCAACCAAAAATGAAAACTCTGCCACCAATTACTCATCCTCATGCAATTATATATATTTCTCTCTTCACTGGAACACACAATGGAAGTGGATGTGGATGATTTCAAGCTCTGAAATGACCTAAAACCACTATAAGTGTTAGAAGTAAAGTAGTTCATGCACTTCAAGTACTTTATTTCAAGACATATGAAGGCAAACGGCAGCTTTGTGTGATGAAAAGATCCAAATTTAAGTCAGGATTCACTTAAAATGTTCCATTCTGCAGTATAGATTTAAAATCTAGTTCACACTTGCACATATTCAAACTTCAAATTTTTTTGATTCCAGAGGATTTATCATATAGGGGAGAGTGGGGTGAATTAAGCCTGCTGGCTCAACTTACCCACACCTTGTTTTTAGGCAACCTTAAACACAATTGGTGATATGACCATAAATATGTGAAGAGTTATGTATTTTACTCACCATGTGATGGAGAGAGGCCCATGGAATAATTGGTAACTACATTTCTGTAAAAAAACAAAAACAAAAAACAGGGCCCATGCTTCTTGTGTTTGAACAATTACAGACAAATCTGTAATATCACTTATATGTTTGTGCTTTAGGAAGTTATAATATGAGGCTATACTGTTAGCATTATGTTAGCTCTAAACTGCTGGATGATACAAATTTGTTAAAATGGTGGGAGTGGGGTAATTTGAGACAAATGTCCTGGGGCAAGTTGAGCCAGTGGCTCACCCCTTCTTATGATTATAGAGTATTATTTAACTGTAATTCTACATTAGATTTAGACCAAACACTTTTTTTTTTATTTGTTCGTTTTGAACTTGGTTTTGCGCAGAAATTTTTAAATAGGCCTTGTTGTTACGTTCCCTTTCCCCAGTCTAGGGTTGGGAGTAACGATTATAGAGTATTATTTAACTGTAATTCTACATTAGATTTAGACCAAACACTTTTTTTTTTTATTTGTTCGTTTTGAACTTGGTTTTGCGCAGAAATTTTTAAATAGGCCTTGTTGTTACGTTCCCTTTCCCCAGTCTAGGGTTGGGAGTAACAGGTTAACTTAAGCTTATATCTATGAAAAAAAATAAAAATAAACGGCAAATAAAACGTGAAGGAATCACTCCAGTCCTCTGCCCCAGAAATGCCAGACAACCACTTGGTTTAAAGCAAACATAAACAATTTATTTAAAAAAAACAAGGATAGTGGAAACAATAAATGTCTTCAGGAGAAGGCCTGGCCAAAACAACAAACAAAACAGCAGCTAACTTACAGGAGGAGTACTAAATAATCTGTCCAGGTAAAAGAAAAGAAATCAACAACAGAAACTTTCCTCAACTCCCTCGCTAACCAAAAACAGGGATGAACAGTGAGTACAAAACAAAAATGGCACCCTCTCCCTACAGCTTCCGATTTAACAAAGCAAATGAACAACAATTACAATACCTTTCTAATACCTTGAAGAACTAATTTAGAGTAGTCAGACTACATGCACAGTAGCAGCACAACACTGCTGGACAACAGGAATACATTATAACAATCAAAAGCGTTTTCATGAAGAAATGTCCCAAGTTTGCACCACACTCAGCAAACTTCTCAAACACCAACAAGTCTGGAGCAGGGGAGGGGAACCTCCCTGTGCAGTGCCAGCAAAAGTGCCAGAGCTTCCTTTTCAACCACACTGTAGTTTTGCTGGGTCTTGGAGAACTTTTTAGAGAAGTAGGAAACTGGGTGGTCAACATGGGCTTCATCCTCCTGCAGCAGAACTGCCCCAGCTCCAGTAGCACTTGCATCCACCTGCAATCTGAAGGGTATCTTAAAATTTGAAGCTGAGAGAACAGGGGCATGGCAGAGGAGGTCTTTTGCAGCATTAAAGTTAAGTGAAAAGTTGCTGAATCAGAGTTCCAAACCTGTGCCTGTCGATGACTACGTTTCCTCTATCCGTGAGAAGCTGCATAAGGCTCAGAGTCTTGCAAAACTTAATCTGTCTGCTGCCCAGACTAAGATGAAGCGTCAGTTTGACAAAAACTCTGTGAAAAGAGATTTTCACCCTGGTGATCCTGTCTTGGTCCTACTTCCAACTCCTGGTTCGATATTGCATTCTAAATTTGCAGGTCCCTACCTGGTCGAAAGAAAGATAAACGAAACCAACTTTCTTGTTGCTACTCCTGACCGAAAATGTAAGAGCCGGGTGTGTCATGTAAACAGGGTTAAGGCCTATGTAGGCAGGGATCATTCTGGGATGGCTCAAGATAAGTCTTATTATGAAAATTGGCCATTTTTATGAAATTGTATTTCCCTGCAGCATTTATACGTGGGGTGTTAAGTGGGAGTATTAGCCCAGTTCTGTAAGGTCAATTGCAGTCCATTGTTTTGTTTTTTAATTCTTCAATTTGAACTTTATTTTGTCCTGAATTTTTTTAATATATAAAATGCCTTTATATATTATAGTTGTGAACTGTATCTTTTAATTAACCCAGCATCTTGAGCCACAGGTGGAGAAAAACCATGGATGAATGGCCAGTCCATCACAAGGCTTACATATAGATTCACAAGAATCATTTTTTATTGAAATTCTCTTCCTTTGATACAGCTTGACTTTAGACTTGGATATCATCCATCCCTCATTTACTTAGTGTACAGAAAAGAGCAGCTTGAGCATTCTTGAGCAAGCTCTAAAGCAGAGGTGGGGGACTCGAATCACTTGACTTGACTCGAGTCTGACTCGAGTCGCAAATTTAAGGACTTGTGACTTGCTTGACTAAATAAAGAAAATTACTTGACTTGACTTGGACTTGAGATCTAGTGACTTGAGACTTGACTTGCATTATTATTTAAAATGTATAATTAAGAAAGTTAAGTTCTGAGGAAAAATTAATAAGGTCGTGTGGCAAAAAAATATTTGTTCCTGTTTGATACTGTGACTTGACTTGACTTGATCCTTAGCAGGACTCGACTTGACTTGCTTGATTTGTTTGTACTGTGACTTGAGACTTGCTTGAGACTTGATGGTAGGGACTTGAGACTTGCTTGAGACTTGATGGTAGGGACTTGAGACTTGCTTGAGACTTGAAAATGTGTGACTTGCCCCCACCTCTGCTCTAAAGTGACCTAAAACCACTATAAATGCACCATAAAAGTAGTCCATGCAATTCGAGTATATTTCAAGACATATGAAGGCAAACGCTAGCATTGTTTGATGAACAGATACAATTTTAAGTCATTATTCACTTAAAACGTTTAATTCTGCAGAACAGATTTAAAATCTAGTTCACACTTCCACATATTCAAACCTCACATCACATGTAGTTTTATGATATATATATTTTCATTCCAGAGGATTTAACATGCATATACACAGTATGTATATATATATATATATATATATATATACACACACACACACTATATATATATGGTATATATACATACACACACAGTCTTCTTGAAAGTTTGCTGAGAACCAATGATGTTTGGGTTAGCTAGGTCCAACATATTTAAATATACACAAGAGTGGCAGTGGGAGGGATTTTGGTCTGTTGTTCACACTAAGGTATCATAGGGCTTCAGACTTGGATAAAATCCATCCCTCGTTTACTTGAGCATTCTCAGTTGTGTTTTACCTCAGAATAAATGTTCTACAGGTTTAGAATAACATGATTGTGACTAAGTAATGACATAATTTGACTTCACTTTAAATGACATCCCTGAGTTTACTGTGTACTTGTTGGCCCATTTTGACCAAAATCATCACTTTGATTTCAAACAATCCAACAGAAAAGAACTTTGAGTTTATCTCTAATAAACAATAAGAAGCTCAGATAAATTAAATAATACTGCATGTCACTTGATTGTTATATGAAGACAATTGTCTGGACAGAGATAATTACTGTGCCACAGTCAGATCCCAGTGAACAGCTGAGATGCACGTCTGGCCGTTCCTCTGCCACCGGATTCATTACTGCATAGCAACAGTGCCATTTGCAGACTAGGAGGAGATTTACCTCCTTGCTGAGATGTTGTATTCATAAGAGCAGATTATTAATACAAAATCTCTACATTCAAGTGTTCAGAAAGTTTCTCAATATGAAAACAATGTCAACATGAAATCAAAATCGGCGCTATTTACTTTGTAAACATTGCTGGTCTTATTTTGAAATATTCATATTTGCATTTTAAATCAACCGTTGGATTTCATAATCTTTTATCATTTAATTTTCATAATCTTTTTTTAGATAAAAACTAAAACTAAACAAAAAAACTAAAGAAAATAGATTTCCTCTTTCAGTGACGTCACACATCAATAACAACATAAAAATACTTTAACAAACCATAAAACCTAGCAAAAGGCCGTTACTAATTAACACAAGAACCCACAATCAGTGGCGATAAGATAAAACCACAGGACCAACATTTCAGAGCTCCATCATCGGGGACATCATGTGAGTAAATTTACATAAGATTAAAGACAGACACTGTTTGTTACACAATGTAGCCTATATCCAATGTGAAATCCTTGTCCTTGTAAGTGTTACTAATCAACCAGCAGGGGGAAGGGTTGCTCCATTATTTTTTTTCTGGTTGTAGTGGTCCTAACTTGATATGGAGGGAAATATTATACAGCATAAATGCCACTGATTATATTATTTACAATTATATTGAACCCTTAAACATAGCTGAATCAGAGCAAAAACATGAATGTTCAAAATCTCTTAAAAACATTTTTAGTTGTAAAGCAACTTGGAATAAATTAATTACAGTGATATGAATACATCACAATTAATTCAATTAATATAAGCAATTAAAGACAGGAAATATATAAAATCAATAAAAAGCCAGAGTCAAATAAATTATACATTCACATATATACTAACATGCCTCAGTACTTTTTTGCCAACCAGATTTAATTTGCCTAGTTGACAATTTCCTATTGCTGCTTATTTACATAAACACAAACATATGCGATTGCACATACTTTATGCAATATTTTATTCAGTTGCACCCTTATTTACAAGCTTGTAAACACACAGACAGACTCGATTATGTCCTGAATTATGTAGATTTGCGTGCTCACATGCCAGCGAACCCTCCCCTGAAACCAGTGGCTGTCTTCATTATTTGCTCAAATGAGCACAGTGCTCAAAGTTATAGATAGATATTAATAAATGGTAGCCCTGGCAACCGTTCCCTGGTAATGTGGAGCAGCACAGGGAGCCACAAGCAATACCTCCACTGACATAGAGCAGCAGAGCCCAGACGGCCTCACACTCACACTCACATCCATAGATCATTGATCTCAGATCAGTTCTGAGAGTAGCCCAGTGCAGTCACAACTGTAATCTGTGACTCAGGTAATGCAGCACAGTCATATGATATTGTGTCAGGTACCAACAGGTGAGTCCATCCATACCAAAAGATCTATGCTGTTATAGTGGAGTTTTGCAAAACAACAAAGCAAAGCAAAACAACAACAACAAAGCAAAGCAACAAAACAACAAAGCAGAGCAAAGGAAAGCAAAGCAAAGCAACAAAAAACAACAAAGCAAAGCAACAAAACAAAACAGCAAAGCAAAGCAACAAAAAAACAAACAAAAAACAACAACACAAAACAAAACAAAAAACAACAAAGCAAAGCAACAAAACAAAAAACAACAAAGCAAAGCAGCAAAGCAACAAAACAAAAAACAAAACCAAACAAAGCCAACAAAGCAAACCAAAAGAAAACAAAAAACAACAAAGCACAGCAAAGCAACAAAACAAAGCAAAACAGAACACAGAGGCTTTTAGTTGTCTGGTTTTAGAGGGGTTTTGGACAATTTTGGGCTGGAAGGGGTTATTTTTGGCTGCAAAGATAAACCAACTAAAGTCAATCAGTCAAATCAAATCAGTCAAAACCAGTAAACTTTAAAAATACATTTTTTAATGCAGGGTAGACTCGAGAGATATTTTGACTTGGATCAGTAAGAAACCACCTAGAAATGCCCTAGCAACCATTAAAACACCATATTTCCTTTAGAAATTGTAAATACAGTATCTCAGTAATGTTTAGTGTTTTTCACATTGTTTCCCATGATGTTGACGGTGTCCCTCACCTGCTCACTGTAAGTCTAACGCAGTCAATCATTATCTATGATGTGACTACAGTAGTTACTGTCAAATGCCTAGAGGTGCTGGTACGTAAATCATAGATATCAACGCTAGTAGAGACCAAGGACACACAGCATGTTTTCCCCTTGAAATATGTTATGCGGTGTCAAATTAAAAGGAGAGAAAGAGAGATAGAGGAACACAACGTGCCTACAGAAACAATGTTAAGTGCGCAGAGGAAATCCTTCAGGAGTAGCATATACAGTAAGCCTCTGAAAGTTGTGAGCTGGGTCACGTAATACAGTCTGTACCTCAACTTCAGTCCACAGTCTCTGAGCAGAGGAAACAGAACCCATTGCACTACAGAGCCCCTTCTGTCAACACAGACAATTTTAGGTCCCAAAGTCACAGACTGTGAACATAACGGTTTCCCTTTAGATTAGATCGATTACTGTGTTTTTGGCATGGACAAGCAGAAATTTCTCCCTAAATGGTAATTGCTGCAAACTTCGCTAAGTATGCCAGATTAAAAACAGGTGGAAGTTTGCAGCATGTTTGAAGTTAGCTTTTAACATCCAATGCCAAACATTGCGTGGAAATATTTAGTCACTGTGAACGAAATGCTCTCTGAATGTTTTTGCAATATACAATGTATCATCCAGTATACAGTTTTTCAGAGCTACAAAGGGAAGTAATGAAAGTTGAAATCATCATGGGCTGCTATACAGCAGATTCTGCTGAAAGGAGACAGGAACATAAAGACAACACATGGAACGGATCACGAAACTGGACTCTTGTCATCAGAGTGATCTCATCGACATGTGAAGCAAATTATATACACTATGCTTACTGACATATTAGAATTAATTAAGCGAATCATACATTTATTCTGTCATTAGATCCACCCATTTAATCTAACTGATATTCCTGTGACTTCATCGGTTGAAAAAATGAGATAACCTCAGATAGACCATGGGACTTTGAAGTAGATGCGAAGTGGGGCGGGTGTGGAGAAGGTTTCAGCAGGCCATGGGAGCTGTCAGATGCCAGTCGGAATGACTGATGATTGGGGTTGGTGTTCGATCCCGATGCTAGTCCCTGATCTGTGTAATCAGAACCTAAGAAACGGCGGGATTAGACGGGTCAGACAGGGTCAGGAGAGATGGATGTTGAACTTCCCTCTCGGCTGTGCTTAGACACTCAAAGGCAGAGGAGTTTTACATAATCAGCGGGTGGTCTCCGGGGTGCAGGACTAGAGTTGTACTAATACACACACACACACACACACACACACACAGAGTCTCTCACTCCACACTCAAACGCACCCCATGCTGCTTGCACCAGAGGAAGAGACCCCACTGTGCGTCTACTCCTCAGAATTAATGAAGGTATGTGGAAGTGCTCTAGTTTTGAATAACAGAGAGCGCTGAGCTCAGTGCTCCTCAAAAGAAAGAGAATATGGCGCTATTTAAAGCACATAATGTTATTTCTAATAGGTGTAAATGTTAAAACAATGTTACTGTTTTTGCAATAGGGAGAAAATCATGCATAACATAGTTTTTTGTTGGTCGTTAAAATCAGTTAATAATTAAAACCCTGTTTACAAAAATAAACTTAATAGATCAATGTCAAAATTCTGACATTGTATGATTTTATTTGTTGAATTGAGACAGGCTAAAATCCTCCTTTCAAAGTTGGAAACAGACATCTACATTTCATGCTAGGTTAATTTTTATGCTTCCCAAACATATCTAATAGTTCCCAAAAAAAAAAGAAAAAAAAAAAAAAAAAAGAAAATTTTTTTTTTACCAAAATATCTGGACACCACAGTATTTGTGGAATGTGCCAACTGTCTTTGATGATTTCAGGTTTGCTGGGTATTTTTTATATACTTTGTAGTGGAAGTGCAATTTATCTTCCCGTGATTGGTCCATCACATTAAATCACAGATGCCCTAATAAAACATCTCTCCCTTCACTCACTTATAAATATTTATGTGAGAGAGAGGGGGTGAGGGGTGCTGAAAACAAAGTCAAGCCGAGGGTCTTTTGCAGAGGAAGAGGTGAAAGTGAAGTTTCTATTAAAGTCTGCTCTGTTAAATATTTATGGGTCAAGAGTCGCTTTTGGTGATACTGCTGAGCTCAGTGCTCCTCAAAAGAAAGAGAATATGGCGCCTGAATTCTGTTTAAACAAATGCAGGCACTGTCTGTAAATAGGGTAAAAAGTAGGGCCTAAAACAAGGAAAACAAAAATAAAAACCGTGAAAGGAGATACAAAAAATGTCAATCTTGGCAGCAAGTCAAATTAAATAAAGTAAAATTTAATATCGTTGCTTTTAATTTTCTAGGTTTGCAATTTTCACAACCCTGTTACCAAAAAACAAACAAACAAAAAAAAAAACACTAAATAAACAATTTTAAAAGTAAACAAAATAAATACAGTACACAGGAATGGGTAACAGGGTTGCCAAAACAGACCACATGAAGCTGTCACTCAGTATGGGCCAACTAGTTTGAGATTAAATAATATACAAACTTATGCCCAAAATTAAAGGAAAATATTTATTTGACATTATTTCTTGCTATCAATAATTTGGGAAACAAGATTGAATATTGAGCTCAGTGAATGAAGTCACAACTACAATTTATATATAAGGAAAAGGTGAAAGTGAAGTTTCTATTAAAGTCTGCTCTGTTAAATATTTATGGGTCAAGAGTCGCTTTTGGTGATACCAGAAAGCACAATGACAAAGAATAACCTTCCAGACTTGCAGGACAACCCCACAAGCCCTCTGTTCCTCTCTCTCTCACACACAGACTAAAACAAGTGTGTCAAGAACACAAAGAACCAAACAACCTTTGTTATGCCAAAACTCAGATTTTCCCTCAGAAGGCCCTCACGATATATATAGAGAACGATAAGCAGCTGGACAATCACAATTACAGTGTGTTATTAAAAAAAAGCAGACACTCGTTTGTCCATTGATGAACAGAAATAGCTGGTTGACCACAGAATGAGAAAATTCTGCTCTCTTTATTGCAGTCATATATTCAGTCTGGTATGAGAGTCATCCGACCTCTCTTTCCCACAGTCCTAAATGGGCATAGTTCAAATCAACAAATGTGCATCTGAATGGCTGTGTTTCAAAATCTAGTGAACTACCGAGACTATCTGAATGTAGCCCATCTCTCCCCTGTTTTGCCCTGCAGTGGACGCTTGGGCCACATGGAAAGTGAGTCTCTTTATGTCTCCGGCACCCAGAGTGACGCATTCCGATGCTCTGAGAGAAGAGTAGGCGGTGACCTGTCACAGGGGCTGAGTGTTTACCAGGAGGAAGAAACGGCGCTCATTATGTTTATGAATGCGGTCAGTGTGGTTAGCTGGACATGAGGTGCATCACTCACTGAATATTAACCTACACCGAGGCTAAATGAAACTTTTAAGACATGCATAGATAAACACATTCAAGAACATTTATTAAGCCCTTTAACCACAAGAGGAACAAGGTCAAGCAGAAGCTATATTTACAAGACTGTTAATGGCTGGAATCTGCTGTGCATTAAGCCAGGACAGTGCTTTACATGGAGTTTTCCCTAGTGTTATATATAGTTAAACTTATACTGATATACATATACAGTACATCAGTGTTATTATTGTTAACTAAAGCTTAAACTATTGCAAATTATTTTCAGTGATTAAAATAAAACTGAAATAAATGTATTCGGTACATTAGAAATTTTGCCCTGACAACTGAAACAAACAAGTGCTGAAATGACTAAAACTAAAATTGAAATAAAAATAAAGCAACAAACTAAAATTAAAATGAAAAGTGAAAATATACAAAAAATAAATAAAAGGCAATTCAAAATATTAATAAATACTATAATGTGTGTGTGGTGTATTTAAAGTACCACAAAAATAAGTGATCACACACACACACACACGCGCACACACACGTCTGGTCAGCTATCCTTGTGGGAACTCTCCATAGGCGTAATGGTTTTTCTACTGTACAGACCGTATTTTCTATTGCCCTAAACCTACCCCTCACAGGAAACTTTGTGCATTTTTAGATTTTCAAAAAACTTCATTCTGTATGATTTATAAGCTTTTGTACCCGTGGGGACCACAATTTAGGTCCCCACCGTGACACGAGTCCCCATGAGTCTGTGTGTATTCAGGTTTAAGTCCCCACCAGGATATATAAACCTGTACACACACACACACACACACACACAATATCTATCTATCTATCATATTTTATGGTTATATTTTCATTTTATGGTTATATTTTCAGATTTATTTGATTAATGTTTATTTATTTTATTAAGTCTAATGTCTGAAGTTTAGACTATAAAGCATAATTCACATTCTACTTTGGCAAAGAGGAATGCAATTTATGTTTACAAGCTCTGCTAAATGTTTTCTAACCATGGGGGCAAATGACGAAACTCTTAATTTTCTTTATTTCTGCATAAATTTGACCTACATTATGATCAGATCTTCATCTTAAAGTCCTCTAAGAGAATCCAATTAAACAAGTAATGCACATATCATTGTATTCTTTCCCCACTTAATTATCAGCCAAAATGAGTAAATATCTCTGTGGGAGACCGTTTGTGAATGTCTAAGATTATCAGTTCATTTAAAGAGGTCGTTTGAGGAACCTTGGAAATGTTTGGATCAAAAGTGGCATTTGACCCGGAGAGTTTGAGAACCAGTGAGGTAGTGGGCTAAACCACATCCCTGACTGTACGAAATGAAAGAAATCTCACAGTCTCCATAACTAAAAAGACTGGGCTGATATGAAGGCACTCGTCACATCTAACAGATGACATTACTGGCCAGAGACCTGTGTGACCTTGTTCAAACCACACTGCATCTTAAATCTCCTCCAGACATGAGGGTCACGAGGTCACCGGTGATAAGATGGGAGGAAAAACTAATCTAAATGATACTCAGCCTGTACGCAGCAGACAAAGAACGGACATGCCATCACTTCAAAAGGTACAACAACAGTCATTTTGGCATCCAAACTGTTCAATGCTCCACATTCATTCTTGCTTTTCCACTATTTCACACTTAAGTCTGACAGGTAAATTAAACATTCATTCGAAGGCATTGTATTTTAAGGTTCAGGTCAGGTGCAAAAAGAAATAAATGAATGCCTTCAGCACTTTCAAGTGGCATTTATTCCTCAGAACAGCACTGGTGGAAAATCACAGCCTCCTGCACAAAGTCAAAATGAAGGGAAGATGGGATGAATGGAGCAAGATGCGAGTCTAACATCTGACAAAGGCAAAATCTGAGGCATTTTCCAAACAATGCACCGCACACCAGACTCCATCAGACTTCCCGGAGTCGATATTCTGAGCCTTTTAATGACGTCCGGCAGCTAGAATGGAGCAATTAAGTCAGGTGAGCGCCTGTGCGCTACAGGAAGATATCGACTCGGGGGACTGAAGGAAAACATCCAAACAAGCGAAAGAGCAGGTCGGTAAACAGGAAAATACAGAGGAAGGGAGGTGTGGATTGCATGCTGGTTTCAGGGACAGGGCCGCACTCCAGCCGCTACTGTCCTTGCTTCCTATCGGCCGGCTCAAGCTTCCCTCTCTCTGGCATCCTGTCTCTTGGCTCATTTGTGTATGTTTGCATCTCTGTTTGTTAAATGATACAGTAATTAATTGCCTTTTAATTTGCCATTGGACATTTTCCAGTTGAATCACAGAGGATGTTGCTGTACTCTCAGCTGGGGAATTCTGCAATGCTTTATGGTGACCCTAATCAGACCAACAGCTCAAACACACACACACACAAACGTCTGGACCGTATGGAGGTTCTCAGCTGGCCAAATGGACCCTACAGCTTGATTAAGGGCGGATATTTTTAAATTCCTCCTTTTCCTAAAGCCTAATCTTGGATAAGAGATTGCATATCCAAGGGACTAAGCATGTTGGCATGACTAACAATAAGATAAAGGTGTCCCTTTGATTCACAATTAACTGGGTTTTATTGAGACACCATGTGAAGTAGTTTTCACAGTGAAATATGTGTCTTATAGAAATAATTCCAATCAATAGTCTGTATTGAACCTGGCACAGAGTCTGATCCACGTATTCAGAGAGCAATAATTAGCTTGAAGAGGGATTTGCTTGCAGCCTAACCCGACCTTTGTAAGCTTTGTGAATAATGGCCTGAGACTTCTACTAACAAACGGCACATGCAGAAAAAAGACCACTGCTGAAAGACAAAGTGATTTTTTTCCCTCTCTAAATTCCATTGGGGGACTTTTGAGGCTGTCCCAGCGGGCCACAGACTGGACATAATAGAGGAACAAGAAGACCCCAGGACGGCCAGTCAAGATGTGACTGTGAGACTGGCTGATTATTATTTTGAGTGTGTGTGTGTGTGTGAAATTCACAATACCAGATGTAAAATACTCATTAAAGTTTCACAACATTGCATTATTGTGACATTTAGTTATACTCATTTCTTCTGAATTCATTATCTGGATTTTACTCATACTGTTGGGAAAAGGCAGAAATATTTTTGTACTTAGACTTTTATTTATTTTATTAAATATTTCAGAAACACTTCACAATAATGTTCATGTTAACACTTGTTAATGCAATAGCTAACATGAACATGCAACAAGAATGAACATGCATACATTTACAGCATTTATTATTCTTCGGTAATCTTACTTAATATTAAGGCAAATCTGAATTTTCAGCAGCCATTACTCCAATCTTCAGTGTCACACAATCCTACATCGGTGCCAATATATTTTGATTTGATACTCAAGAAATATTTATTATTATTAATGTTCAAAACGGTTCTGTTGAAAAAAACAGCAGTCGTTTTAAAACAGAATGTTTTAAGTATTTGCGGTCACTTTTGATCAATTTAATGCCTTAATGAATAAAACTAATTATTTCCTTGAAAAAAAAAACTTTCAAACAGTAGTGTATACTAATAGAGTTTACATTAGTGTAGTAATTACAAATTAGAATGAACCTTTAATAAGTTTAATAAAAGCAGTACATTTTTATATGTATTTTGTACAATCTTTGTACAAAACCTTTTGGTCTTAACAGAACAAAAAGACAAGAATAAATACAGAATAAAATGTCCTTGTTTTTAATTCAAGACTTGCGATCCATCTCCTGAAGTAAATATCTTTTTTTTTTTTTTACAAGAGAAATTGTGTTGCAGCTTTTATATGGGGTGGTGCATCAATATCAAAACACATCCACTGCACTCATTTTGTTGGAAAATTGAGGCCTGCGAGGCAATATCATACTGACAGACAGGGACATTGATTTTGCTCTCCACTGGGAAAGAGCAAATGAAAGTAAGAGACAAACAGACAGATAAAAGTGAGAGAATTCAACCGGTAGATGGACACGAAGGCAGAAGGATCAGCCTGACACATCCTGTCAAACCCTGAGTGTGCATCACTGTTGACCCGTAGAGAAAGGAAGCACAGCCGCTTGCACGCACACACACACTTCAAACACACGGCCAGACAGCTAGTTCTGACCTCTCTAACACTTTCTTTCCACTCATCTGGTGACAAACTCTATTTTTAGTCCATTATATTTCTGGCACTCGTACATTTCACCTATCAGTTTTCACTTGCTCATTTAACATTTAAAGACATTAAAGGTGCACTCCCTTCCTCTAGCCTTTAATTCAACAATCTGATACACAAATGCACATATGCGATGTTGATTTCAGATTAAAATCCTCAAAAACACATTTGAAGCACTTAGAAAAAGGTCACTGGCAGACTGGTAAACACATTCCGTGTGCGGCATGTTTACTTTCAGGTTTTGTGGCCTTGAGGGCTCCTCAGAACTTGCTAGTTTAAAGTAAACTGCAGTGCAAATGGGCCGTGGCGAGACCGCTGCATTGCTCCAACTGTGTTTCTTGGAGAGGCTGAAACGCACTGATTAAAGTTGATTGAAGCCCTTCAGCACCCAGACTCTCAGAGAGACGCTCATGCCTGCGTTCATCACATTACGTTTAAATCAGAACAAGTGTGTTTATAAGTCTGCATGAGGTTGAGGTACGTTCTAACCTGCTCTATCATCCTGAGAGGCTTGTGGTTACTCAGAAGGGCACAGTTCTCCATAAGTCATAAGATGAAAAATGGTCAAAGCAGATGACCGGTCAACCTTCTCTTTTGGCTAGTTGATTCATGATCTCAGCCTGCAGTCTCTTAAAGACTAAAAAAACAAGAGAAAAGCAAAGCCAAACAAAGTAGAGTTTTCTTAAGTTATGGGGGTTTCTGAATCGTTGGGTGCCGTGTGAGTGAAGGAGGAAAAGGAAAGCTGTGTCATGGGAATACAGACACCCACTGAGGGAGCTGAGGCCATCACAGAGAATTTCCTGATTGTACATCTAACCTTTCAGCACCTCCTCCTGTGGCCTGCACACATAACAGGGTTGCCAGGTCAGTGTGAAAAAGCCCAATGAGCAACACAACCAAACTCAGCTCAAAACCTTTAAAGCTTTTTTCAGATAGTTCATTATGTAGGCCTAAATATTATAGTCAATATTCAATACCATTGGGGGAAAAAAAAATCAAGCATGATGATTTGAAAATGAACAAAGTGCGATAACTGAGGTTAAGGGAGCCTTTAAATAAATGCCTACAGTTCCATGCTGCTTTTTCTTTGCCTAAATTCATATCGAATATTTCTATGCAAATTCAATACTGTAGACTTTCTGTTTCTGCAAAAAAAAAAGAAAAAAAAATTAAGAAAGAAAAAAAAAGAAGAAAAAAAAGTGACTTCTAGAAGATTGGCTGTTGCTGGTGATCAAAACCCTTACATCCAAATGTGCAACATGTTCAAAAGTCTGGGATCAGAAAGACTTTTATTCAGCAAGAATGCATAAAACTGATCATAAGTAACAGTAAAGACATTATGTTACAAAAAAAATTATTTCAAATAAATGCTGTTCTTTGGCTTCCACAAAAACCTTAAGCAGCAGAACGGTTTTCAACATTAATAATAAAAAATGTTTCTTGAGCACCAAATCAGTATATTGGAATGATTTCTGAAAGACCATGTGACACTGACGAAAGCAGTAATGATGCTGAAAATTCAGCTTTGACATCACAGAAATAATTGCATTTCAAAATTCAGTGTTACTGTGTTTACTGTATTTTTGATCAAATAAACACAGCCTTGGTGAGCAAGAGAGACTTTTTTTCAACAACATTTTAAAAAATCGAATAACTCTCTCTCTCTCTCTCTATATATATCACAGTGGTCTTCACTATTTTTTTCATGGGAGCCGCACTGATAGGGCAAAGTCAATCGGAGAGCCACTTTTACCGCAAAGTATCAAAAGTTACATCCAGTCATAAATAGCATCAGCCGCGCAATGAGTTATATCACAACCATTTAAACACAGTCCAATTTCATTTGAAAATCACAGGCTTGGCAACCCTGGCTATAACCTTCAGCTGCATGGTAAAGACAAAGATGCACGCCACCTCAGTGACCGTGACTAAAGCAAGGGATGAAGAGAGGGTGTGCGCACCATGAGAACACTGACCTGCACTCAAACAAACACAGGCCTCGGCTTCTGTTCTGAACATACACTGACAAAACACAACCATTTGCTTAGACTGTAAATTTGAATTTTACTAGAGCATGACAAACTCAAAACATTATGAGTCTGTAATGACTTATATACCACAGTTAAGGTACAGATTAATAGCATCAAAAATTAAATAAGTGAAAAGAAGCAAAACCGGGGATCTGGACACGGTCCTTCATATGAACAGATTATCAAAAGCACAACACAATTAAATGGCAAGTAATCAAAATTATCGCAAGTCTAGTAGCTAAAAAATATACATTCTGGTCAGTACTTCTCAGCTTCCTAATAACAGAGATAAACACTGAAATAAAACAAATGAGGGAAAATTACCCTAAAAGTTCCTCTTGATCTCTTGGCTAAAGCTTCAAGGTATAAATGGCTGGGAGAGATGTCTACTGCTTAGATTATTAACTTTCCCTGACACACTGACATCATTGGTTTACAAAGATCATACGTCACGGACAGTCACGAGTGCTCAGAATGAGCATATTTTAGGCTCAATCCAATAGTTCTTCAGCAGCTTGCATCTTTGCACTGAAGCTAACTGCAATGACTCAGCTGTGTTTATGACATGTAAATCCTGCAGCTGGACTTATAAAGCATAATGGAGCTCTTCATCAAAAAGATGAGTTTGGAACTGTCACCGAATTGATCCATGTTTCATCTCTTTCTCATGAGAGCTGCCTTCAGCCTCTTTCTCATAATCACATCAGATTCAAAACATAAATGAACAGAGAAAAAGAGCTTAATAAAGTGCTGAATGCTAACACAGGATTTCATGAGAAGAAAAATATGCTCTTCTGCTCTTAAAACATAAAAGCGCAGTAACAGTTTATAAAACACTCTAGCCTGAACAGAATGACTCACAAGAAGAACGGAAGAAAATGAATGTGTGACATGAAAGGGAAAAATATGTGAGAACAATTTTATAACACAGTCTACACTACCAGACTGAAGTTTGGACACACTTTCTCATTCAAATATATTAAGTAACACAAATGGAAGTATGGGAAGTATGCAGTGATCCCGTCTGGGATGCTTTTAATCCGTATTAAAAGAGCTTCCATGTTTGCTGGCCACTTTTTGGCTGCTATTCCTTCACTATCCAGTTTCAAAATTAATTAAACAAAAATAATTAAAATAGTGCAATTTTCCAGTTTTGTAAAAAAAAAAAAAATGAAAGTAACAATGTATTTTTGTCTATAAAACTAATTTCAAGCATTTACATTTTTTTCACCTCATCTAATAAAAAAAATTCAACTATTTTAGGAATTTTGTATTAGTATGATCTGATCTGTATGAAAACATACAATTTTTAATAAAAAAATAATCATTAAGGTCCATTCTTAAACATAATCCTCAATTGTGTATAAGCAGTTCGTACAAACGTGTAAAAGTAAGGTTGTATGAATTCACCTAACAACTTGCCAATAATTTGTTATATCAAAAAAAAAAAAGTTTACAGATTGCCACGAGTGTTGGTTTTTCCAAGACCGTGAGAAAATTTTTTGTCTAGTATTGATAATAATATCAATACTATCAACTATATTATTATACTGTATATGATCAATTTTAAACTCTTGATAATATATTTGGATAAATTGTTGTTTAAAGAAATAGTTCGTCCAAAAATGTAAAATTCTGTCATAACGTCATCCTAAAACTTCCAAGATTCCAAGAAGCTTTCAAGCTCCAAAAAAGGATAAACTAAAGCAGGGGTGCCCAAACTCGGTCCTGGAGGGCCAGTGTCTTGCAGAGTTTAGATCCATCCCCAATTAGACACACCTGAACCAGCTAATCAAGCTCTTACTAGGCATACTAACCTCCAGGCAGGACTAAAGCATCATAACTAATGACTAACAGACTAATGCTTCATACAATTTGTAAACAACGTTACAACAGTTCACTAGAGGAGGGTTAATCAATGAATAACGACATACGTTCTGGATTTTTTGAGTGAACAAATCCTTTAAGAAGGCTACACATGAATGGAATATAGCTGACAGTCATTAGACTGTACTTTGAACCAACAAACCAAGAATCGAGTCTCAATCAACCATGAGCTGATCAGACATCTTTGAGTTAGTGAAGGCTGCCAGTGTGTCTTTCTCTATCCAGCCCAGGACTTCTGTCAAATGTCCTCTTTGCTCATCGTGTCACCAATTATGCATTCTGCTGCCACTGAAGCACTCCTGGCAGCGCTATGCTTCTGTCAAGGACATTCAGTCTGGCCTCTGTCAGATGGGGCACTTGTCAAGCTGCCAGTGCACCCGGTGACACTACTCTTCACAGCACACTGTCAGCTGACCGCAATGAATTAATACATAAACCAAAACCACCCATGAGTGTAACACTCGGGTTATCATGGAGAGACGACCTCATGATCTCCCGCTTTGAGCGTCCCGTCAAAACAAGGGAAAAACCCTCAACAAAAGGCCCGGTGAATTATATGAAGTATACAGGTGTTTATATTGATGATTAACGGCATGGCCATTCAAACAATGCTGAAATTCTTGGCCGCGACAGAGGATATGGAAGGAATGGTTGCGCTGACATTCCTGGCCATTTCCTCGACGCATGCAGCTCTGCCTTAAGGGTGTTCGGCTGCCTGCATACTTTCCAGATCTTGTATCCTCTCTATCATGCAGAGATTCCACAGGTCTGGATGGACAGCAGGTGTGCAGCTCAGGCGGATTTTCCAAGGATGTAAAGTCAACAGAAGACCCATTACTGCTCTTCCCTTACATCTGAAAACAAAGGCACTGGAATTCAGGAGGATGCATATTTACATGCCTGTGATTTCAAAGATAGGGTCCTCTGTGCTGGATCCTGACCGGTGTGCCAAGATATTGTGTATATTCATTCAGGGGAAGTTTTTCATCTGCTTGAGATAAACAGATAACTGTATTAGTCTAAGAGGGCTCTTATGGTGGTGTCCTTGAGAAAAGGACTGAAAAAAGAGAAAAGAACAATGGAGGATAGAGAGAATAAATTAGGCTTGATTTACACATACTGTATACAGTCTATATATATTTTTTAATATTAGAATTTAATTTAATATTTAATTTAATTTAATTACTTAAAGTTAATCTAGATGGATGTCTTTGTTTTACAGCATCTCACGCCATGAGCGCTACATTTTTTAGACTGTGTGTCAAGATAAAAGTAGTTGGAAAGCATATCTCAAGACTCGTGCTTCTGTTCTATTCTGTTGTGCTCTGTACAGCTGTCTTTGTATATAAATATCTATAAAATAGCTAATCCGGCTGTTCCAGTTCTGTGAAGATGAAGGAACATTTATGCACATGGAAGTTTAATCACATTTAAAATATCACCATGGTGATTATGGGAGATGGGCTTAAAAGCAGAAATTACACGTAATTGGTTCTTTCTCAGCATGAATGCTTTCTCAGAAGGCATATGACACTGGGCCAAACAAATAAGCCCACAGCATGCATAAATGGCTGTGATGACAGCAGAAAAGCAGATTCAGATTTACAGCATATTTCAGTAAATGTATTGAATAGGTTGATTTTGAGTTGGAAACAGCAAGCTCATACAAATTAAAGCTTTTTTGCCACAGGACGTAAACACCACATGTTCACCGTTCTTTCTACTGTTAACCAAAAAAGTAATTATTAATGGAGCACCTATGTGTTTTTTGGCCAGGAGTCTGAAAAAGAAGTGCTGGTAGACAGAGTAAACTCCAGGAAAAGCAGCATGGTTTGAATATCGGACTTCGGACTACAAGGTGCTGATTAACAATAGCAAACATTATAGTGGGCGGCAAACTTTTCACAGTCCAAGAGGAATCCAGTAGAGAGGAATGAGTTCCTTAACTGCTCTAAAAACAAAAAAATATAAATTTATGCTGATATGCCATAAATACTGCATTTCACATATTAGACAGTGAGAAATAGATTCAAACATCATATCTACCAACTAAATGTAATGTCTAAATAATTTATAATCTGCTTCAAAATTATTAATATAGTTTTCAATTAAAATAAATATTTAAATTATATATACTACCCTTCAAAATCACGGAGACAGTAAGATTTTTAATGCTGTTTTTAAAACTTTCTATTTATTAAAGAATCATGAAAAAGTAATAATAAAAGTAATAAATGTTTCTTAAGTACCAAATCAGTACATTAGAATGATTTCTGAAGGATCATGTGACACTGAAGACTGGATTAATGGCTGCTGAAAATTCAACTTTGCCATCATAGGAATTAATAGCATTTTAAAGTATATTTAAACGGTTATTTTAAATTGCAATATTTCACCAGCCCTGGTGAGCATAAGAGACTTGCAAAAACATTAAAAAGACTTACTGATCCCACATTTTTGAGCATTAGTGTTTAGTTTATTATATATTTTACATATAATGAATAAAATAATATTATATTCAAACATTTTAGCTAGATTTAAAAAAATGTATATATTAGTTTTTAAAATAATGTTAAAATGTAGTTTTTTCCCCCTCAAAATAATCCATGTCCCAAGAGATTAATTAGCCATATGTGTGTTTCTGCTGCTTAGATACCATCATGTTATGGAAAAAAATGGTCTATTGAAGTTTTGAAGCATCTCAGCTTCCTGTTTGCATCCAAAATGTCAACCTTGAGCACGGTCACCTCAGCTTCGGCCATGCTGTCAGTGTTTCCACAGACTGTGTAGATGGATGAGTCCATTACTGTAGAGCTCCACGCAGCATGTCCAGCTGCAGCCGGACTTGTGCTCGTTCTGTCATAGGATGTCACCTAATTGCTTGGATTAGCGGAAACACATACATTTGCAAAACAAACAAACAGAAATATCTCCCACCTGACAACTTCCTGATGATAAGAAAAGAAGCTGGCCTGCTGCATGCGGCTGACAAGCTCGTCAAGTGCCGATGGCGGTGGTCAGTCCGGTTCCTGTGGGACCGGCGTCTTCCTGAGGTTTTGTCCTGGGGATCTACTTTGTGGGCTGAGGAATGGTGCATACATTCAAAGCATGGTGCAACGAGGAGCAGCTGTTATTTGTTTCACATGCACCGTAGTTGAGGGATGGGATCACAGACAGAGCTGCAACAACAAATATGGCTTGTGGAAATGAAGGTTTACCATTATCGTTCTGCATGTTATATGAGCCACATTAGTGGGGCCTCTATAAGCACATACACATGCACTCACACACACGAAAACTGCATTACAGCCAACACAATTTCCGTGGCTTCAGGGAGAAAAGCTACAAGCTGATATGGTGGTTCTTATGTTTAAAATAACTGTATACATTGGGTCATCTTGTAGCAAAGCTGAAATTGGATGTATTGTTTTATGAGGGAAGGCATACCGGATTGGTTACACACTCATGCTAATCAATGACAGGTGTGTCCAGCACTGAGAGGTGTTAACACAGGGGCCCAAGCAGTGTAGCCTTAGGGGAGGTCTATGAGCTGAGGTCAAACACACACACACACACACGTCTGGTCAGCTATCCTTGTGGGGACTCTCCATAGGCGTAATGGTTTTTCTACTGTACAGACCGTATTTTCTATTGCCCTACACCAACCCTACCCCTCACAGGAGACTTTCTGCATTTTTAGATTTTCAAAAAACTTCATTATGTGCAATTTATTAGCTTGTTTACCCGTGGGGACCTCAATTTAGGTCCCCACCGTGACACGAGTCCCCATGAGTCTGTGTGTATTCAGGTTTAAGTCCCCACCAGAATAGAAAAACAGGTACACACACACACAAGCACACAGAAACCAACAGAGAGGTTCAAAACATGGGATGAGATGTAGCGCTCAAAGATAGGTTCAGACAGTTTAATTACTTATAAATTAGGTACAGGGATGAAAATGTTGGGGTCAGTAAGGCTTTTTATATATTAAAATAAAAAGAATCTCTAAATGTAAAAAATATTTTTGATTTTATATATTAAAAATATATAATTTATTCCTGTGATGGCAAAGCTGAATTTTCAGCATCATTACTTCAGTCTTCAGTGAGTACGTTTACATGGACAACAATACTCCGATTTTAATTCGATTAAGACAATACTCTGATTAAGAATCTACCATGTAAACAGAGATTTTTGATTACCTTAATCAATAAGTCATAATCGAAGTAAACAGAAATCGAATTAAGACATGTGGAGTATTCCTATTTTAGTCGCATTATTTAAGTGCACTAAAGACATGTACTCACCTTAATCACATTATTACCGTCGTGTAGGACTTTTCGTCGCATTTTGCGACAGGATACACACGGCAGTGCTCAACCGTTTGACGGCAAATAAAGAGCTTCAACACCGCCATCGTCTGTATGCATGTACAAATAATTAACTGCACTTGAAGCTTTTATAAAATAAAAAATGAAACATGTCATCATCACGAAGACGAACTATATGTTTATACGTGAAAATCCGGAGGGGACGTCGGATGGCGTCACGTGGGGACGTAATGACATGTGCCATTAATCGAACTATGTACTATAACATGTAAAACGGGAACATGAAAGGAATATTCTAAAAGCTCATGTAAACACCATAATCATAATATTGGCTTATTTAGAATAAGGTAAATAATTAGATTACTGATGTCCATGTAAACGTAGTCACTGTCACATGCTGATTTGATGATCAAGAAACATTTTATTACTATCAATGTTGAAAATAGTTGTGCTGCATATTATATTAGTGGAAACTGTGATCCCCCCCAAGCATTCTTTGATGAATCAAGTTCAAAATAACAGTACTTACTTGAAATATCATTTTTTGTATCATTTTTTTGAATGATAGTCTGCATGACCATCATCATCTTAATGTTGTAAATCTCTCTGTACAAATTCAACTTTGGGTTATAATTTGATTTGTGTTCATTTGTGTTTGGGTTAATGAACGTTAAAGGACCAGTAAAAAAACCCTGATCAACTGAATCAGCAGTTTCTTGTTTAATGTTATAGAAAACACCAACATGCACTTGCAGACTTTCTATTATTATTATTATTTTATTTTCTTCTTCTTCTTATTATTTTTTGGTCCTTTAATATTCATTAACTCAAACTCAAATCAAACTATAACCCAAAAGTGAATTCATTCATTTTTATGCATTTGTTCAATAATTTACTTGTTTGCTCTTTTAGAATAAAAGCGTTCTTAATTTCACATTTTTGAATTCTTGAAATGAAATGGAATGGAGTTTAGGAAAGGATTAATGATTATTGATATAAAATATTTTGAAAAAGGTTATTTAGCAAAATTAATGCATGTCCATGTTTTCTAATAATCATTTAGTGTAGTGCAGTCAATAGTGTAGGTTACAACAACAGCAGTGTTTGTACTTGACACTAATTGACACAGTTTAGGTATAAGTTACAGATTCCCAAATAACTGTAACAGACAAATGTGGGAAAATTACATTAAAGTTTGAGAGAAATGAGTGCAAAAAAAAAAATCTAGTTATTCATGTCAAGGAAAGTGTTACAGCCATCGCTGGTCTCCCCAACATACCTGACGGGGCAAATGTTTTGCTGTCGTGAGTAAGAGTAAAAAAAAGGTTCAGACAGGAGGTCATCCAAAAGTTTAGTACACAGCCTGAGAGCAGAACTAGCAAGCTTGATCTAGTAATTTCCTAGATCTCAATGGGTGTCCAAAACTGAGATGAACATTGAGATGGAATTATAACTGTACAAATCCACTTTTACAGATCATTTGTAGCATGTAGTGCGTTTAAGATGACAAACTTCACTTGTCTGGTAGGGTCATTGGTTCCAGAGAAGCCCAATACCTGACATGCAGTAAATCATAGAGGTCTGGTCCACAGGGATTTATCAGACAGGACAGCGCTCGCTCTGTGTAACTTTTTCAGGAGGTGTGCGTGTGCGTCAGACGGCCTCACGGGACTGCTTGTGAGAATGTTAAGGGCTGGTCGCTGCCGGATTGATACAGAACGCAGCATGCCATCAAAGGTCCACTGAAATGGAACCATAAAAAATTTACCAACCCGCAATAAATTTTTCACTCCAAGAAAACTTGAAGTGGTCCGGTGAGTAACAGGGCAGGAAAAGAGGTTGAGACAGGGAGGCACTCGACATCCCAATGACTCACAGAGCACCAGACAAGTAAAGCAAAACCACACATGACCCAAACACTTAACCAGTGCCTTCAAAAGCATTTAGAAACAGTGCACAAACTTTTGTTGCATTTAACAGGAAGTTCTCTGTAACGCTAGTAATTTTTCATTTGTTAACAACAAAAGAACAAAATACGTCAGTGAGGTTAAATGCAATGTCAGACTATGATTAAACCTGCAGGAATTAAGCATTCCTGGTGTAGTTTTAGTCATGGGAATCTTGAATTACATGTATTCTGGTCTTATGTGTATAGTTTTAATTCATGCATTTAGGATCATTCACTTGCACAGGAGGGCTGAAATTTAAGACCAATTTATATGGGACTTTTTCAGGTCAAGTTGAAGAAATCAACTCACTGTGCCCGAAAAAGTCCCAAAAAATCTAGGTCCATAAACCACCATAATCCAAATAGGTGAAAGTATGCCAAAAAAGCAGCATGAAGATGTAAAAAGACAACCAAAAAGCAAAAGCGAGACAATAAACATAACTTTACTAGGTACTCAAGAAGGTCATGTTGTGGCCAAAATGTTTGCTGTTTTTTATCTTGTATTTGCTTTTTGGTTGATTTTTTCGGGACGGACAGTCAATTCAATCGCGCCATACGTTCACAGTGCCAATAGACTTTGTGTTGCAACATTTCCAAACACAGCAGTTGGCACTAGCATCATAGGAAGAATATTCATGACTGACGAAAAGCAAGAATTGGTGACCTTGCTAAACCTTTCTCAATGTCTGAGCACCTGTTTTCTGTAAATAGCACGGAACATCTGCACTTCACCCTGCACCATTATAATCCATCTACTTCTTCCTCTCTTCCTGGTCAAATCTCTGTCCCCAGGGAATTTGGAGTCCCATCACAATCCCATGGATCCTCTTCCATGGATTACTCCCATCCTGCGCAGTGGCTTTTGGGTGCCAGCGAGCCGCGGCTGTGGACACAGATGGGAGCATAGCCTTGTGATAGCTTCCATATGTCACAGTGCGCTACTGAGGGCGCTTTTTTTTTTTTTCCTTTTCACTTTTCTGTTTTTGCCCCATCTCTCTTCTTTCTCTCTGGTTTTCTCATCAAATGTTTTGTTCGATGAAGAATAGGTGAGCATACCCACAGACAAAAACAATCAGAGCAAAAGAATGGCCATTTAAAGGAACGGTTCACCCAAAAACTATATTAAAGTTATATGGGTTAAAGATTACTTAAGGCAGAATTTTCATTTTTGAGTGAATTATTCCTTTAATCATCCCAGTGGAGAAATACATCTTAGATTCGTTAGTTGACGTAAGCCCTTTATGAACCTATTACTATAAATTTTCTGGCTTTGCCATGGATGCTGAAAGCCAAGATATGATGATATGCCTTTAAGGTCTTGCAAACATGAATAATCTGTTTAGCATAACTTATCTGTCATAGACGTTAGGCTGTTAAAGTCACCCCTGGGGAGCAGTGACATGGATCAGTTTGGCTCTATGGTAAATAAGAACTGCGAGGAAGCAAAAAATATCCTTTTGACACCACGAGCCTGGGAGGTTCGCTCATCTGCGCTGACACATATGGTCAGTAATACACCCCCCCCGATTATAATCCTTGAAGTCAACCTCATTAACCAGACATCCGCATTGAACCCTGACTGAAAAGGGGCAGAAAGTTTGCCTTGTCAATCAACACCAACTGGCTGAAAAAATGCATGTAGAGAAAATGATCCAGGAGCCCCAGACTTGAGACCAGCTGCACTTTCTCATCACCTAAAAAGTCTGGCTCTAGGTCAGACTGAGACAAAGAAATGTTCTAAAAGTTGCAGGTATATAAATAACTTTGAAAAGTAGGAGTGTCAAGTTACATATTAACATGAATAAACATTAACTAAAAAAAAATGAACATTTAGATTATTGTTTAAAAACATCAATCAGTCATGCCTCCTTTTGATATTACAAATTAATTATATATAATTAAATTCTAATATTTAATGTTTCGTTAAAAAACAATTAAATTATTATCAATAAATCATGTACCCTTTAATAAATATTACCACAAAATAATTATGATTTATATTATTATTAAAACATAACACATAGGGTTTAGTTAACTAAAACTTAAACCAATAAATTTATTTTTGTTACTTTTTTTGTTACATTTTTGTTACTGCTGCCAAAGCAACATTTCTCAATTTTATTTAGATTAAGTTTATTTAGTTTAATTAACTTGATGCACTAAAAGAACAAAAACTAAAACTGAAATAAAATTAATAAAAACTATAGAAACATTTAAAAAAACAAAAACAAACAAAAAACATACAAAAAAATACTAAAAATGTATTTAAAAAAATATAAATATAATGAAAACTGAAAATATAAAAATAAAAACATTACACATATTAATAAATACTATAATAGTATCTTAATAATACTAAAATAACACTGGTAATACAATCAATAAATAATAATATTTCAATTGATTTTTTATTTATTATTAATCATGCCTATATTAACATTGTCTAAATTAATTATTTAAGATTTATACTACTGTTAAAAAATGCAATTGAAATGAATCATTAAAAGTGTTTTTTTTTTTTTTGTAATTTATTAACTATAAATTAACAATGGCCCTCAACTGTATATTAATGCAGAAATTTTACTGCCATCAGAGCAGGGTCTCAAGATGGGTTTTTTAAATTTGAACTACTTTTAGCATAGCATTTTATGGTACTTTTGTCACAAGACACTGAAAACAAAAAGACATTATTCATTTCAATTATCTGGCATGCAATTAATTCAATGAAACATTTTAATCAATTTACAGCCCAATTCAGAATCCATTGCAATACAGCTCTGGCCAAGAGGCACCTGATCCAAATCAAAGAACCCGTCCCCACAGACGGCACAACAGAGCAATGTTGACTTAAGTTCAATCCCAGTTATGCATGCTCACACTTACACCATGGCTGCCATTGTTTAGCCAGGAAAGTAATGTAAACTAATCCGCAGTAAAACAAACAGAGTGTGTCATGCTTTGCATGATTTAAAGCGCCACCTTTGAAATGTGGTTCATCCGAAAATCAGTTCTATAATAGCATTGCAATGTATACATACTGCATCTAAACCAGTAAAGCAGATCTAATGCGCTAACACATGCTCAGGCATGAAGACATTACCATCCAGTGCACGGAGGGTTTTTGACAGCGCGCTTTGTGCCCAAGCCCTGAGTCAGCTTCCCACGCAAGATCATCTGTAGGGAACATGCCACACTTTCAGGAACACGCTAGCAGCCTCCTGGAAGAAAACAACAAAGTGATGGCGGCTGAGGGGAGACCTGAGGCTAACGACCCCGTGCCTGATAAAGTGATTTATGATGCCCCACGAGGTGACAGAACCGAGAAGAACTTTGGTGAGCTTATATTGAGGCTGTGTTAAGGGACTTCACTCTCATAATATTCTTCCGATGTTTAGGAGGTATGTGCTAATATCATATACAGTACACTTGCTGTGCAACTGACAGCAGCAGAGGACTGCATAGCCAAACAATCCTGTGTCCTATCAACAGAGAGAAAAGCAGGGTGATGACAGGAAATTAAGAGCAGACATGAAATTAAACTAGATAGTAAAAAATGTGCCCACCACACAACTTCACTACATTTCAATGACTGCATTTTGTAACAAGAGATATACAAATTGTTCAATCTTCATGCTATATTTTTGAGATTTTTAAAAACCATAATAGTTCATGCAAAAAATCTGTTATCATTTACTTAACCTCATGCCAAATCCTGTATGACTTATGGAACATAAATGAGGTTGTTTTGAGAAAGTAAATGCTCTTGTGTAGGCACTTTATAGGGGATGATTTGAGGACTTGTCCACATTGATTGTCCATATGACAACAAAAAATATGCTCACATAACACTCACATAACCATGGCAGGCCAGGTGTCGGTGAAATTTTTCTGCTTTTACATCAAAAACCACATTAGAATATCATGGCCAGTTCCTTTTTTTTTTTTTTTTTTTTTGCCAAACACAATAAAACCAAAAACACTTGTAAACACATCATCAAAACTAAGCCACAACCTATGTTAGCCACAACAAAACAACCCAGCATTCCACCACTGATGTTGAATTCCTATGCATGAATAATATTTATAACATGCGGCTTTTGCTATTTATGTCTAGCGTATGATATATTTAAAGAAACAGTTCACCTAAAAATGAAAATTTGCTGAAAATGTATTCACCCTCAGGCCATCCAAGTTGTAGATGAGTTTGTTTCTTCATTGGAACAGATTTGCAGAAATTTAGCATTACATCACTTGCTCCTTCTGAATGGATGCAGTGAATGGGTGGTGTCAGAATGAGAGTTCAGACATCTGATAAAAAACATAATAATCCACAAGTAATTCACACGACTCCAGTCCATCAGTTGGCATCTTGTGAAGAGAAAAGCTGGCCATTATTAAGGTGTTTTAACTTTAAACCTTCTCTTCTGGCCAAAAATACAAGCTCATAACCCATACTTCCTTCAGTCAAAAAGTCAATTTCCTATTGTCCTCTCACATGAAAATCCACTGACATCTTTGTTTTGTACTATTTTTCTCCCATATTTTTTTCTATTTTTGTGCATATTTCTCCCTTGATTCAGATGAGACAACATTTTCACTGGAGAAAGCAATATTATGGATTAAGGAGTATTGTAGCTGGAAGCAAACTTACAGCGTTTACAGCAAACTTGCAGCTTTTCGACTAGAGTTGTGCTGTCATTTTCTCCAAATCTCTTCTGATGAAAAACAAACTCCTTTATATCTTGAATGGCTTGAGGGTGAATACATTTTTAGCAAATTGTAATTTTGTGAGTGAACTATTCTTTTAAGGTGTTGTCAAGCTAAAAACACTTATCTTAAACATGTTTCTCTTTAATTTTGTTGCGCTCTGTACAACTTTTTATGGACTTGTGTACTTTGCAACATTGACACTTTTATTGAACTGAACCTAATTAACACTAAACTTGCCTCCTGTAGAGCTGCTTTACAGCTGAAACTGAATTTGTTTCAAAACTGCTAAATTTGAACACTGATGAATTTTAGCACCATTACTGCTGTTATTTTCCAGTTTTTAATGTGAAGCTGCTTTGAAAGGATCTGTATTGTATAAAGTGCGATTTGTGAACATCAAATATGAAAATATGTCGATTTGGACAACCCTCGTCCAAATGAATTAAGGTCTAACTAGGGGGCAGTGGCGAGTATCCACAGACATACAGAGATGGTGCACACAACCACCTTCCTAGGTGGGCGCCCTGTCGTACTGCTGGACGTCTGCCTGCGCGACAGATGGCAGGCAAATGCGGAGGTACCCGCCCCGAGCGCTAACTTTGCTGGCTAGTGCTAGCCTGCGACAGTGCCCGCTATCTGTCTGCCTGTATCTCCAACGAAATACCCCCATTATCCTCAGAGCCATCATGAGATTAATAGGGGTATGTCAGAGAAACCGACGGGACAGCTGAGCCTCATTATCCAACATATGCTGTGATGTTTCAACAAAGCTTTGGTTTGTATCTGGTTATTGACACAAAACGCATTATGTGAATGAATGTTGAACCAGGCCTCACCTTTCAAGCCAGGACGAGGGCGTTTCAGATGAATGGCACGCAGCATGTTCACACCAATCAGATTTAAGCAATTAGTCATGTAAGAGGGATCAATGGTCAGGATGTCTTTAGATGAACTCCATTTGCCCTGCTCAGTCAGATTAAATGGGGCACTGTTAAATCAAACAGATTTAAGCAGAAATCCTCTCTCAAACCTACACAAAGATACATCTGAGATTTACTGCATCAAGTTCAGCCTACTAGAAATGGACACAAATTTTATACAAATATATTTATTTTCCTAAAAGTAAGCAAACCTTCCATTAAATTTTTCATTAGTTCTTCTGAGATTCTTCAACACTGGTTAATCGTTTAATAGTCAGCATTCTTCTGTTCAAAGAGGCTCATCAGAGAGAGATGAAGGCATTTTAATATAAGCTTGTGAGTGTGTTTCATACCCCCTGCTACCATGTCTAATCGGGTTGGGAGGAAACGATTTGATCTTCTGCAGGCATGGGGCATCTCAGAATCTAACAGACTGAATCACAAAGACCAGCGCTCACCAGCCAACCCTGGTTTTTCATGTAGACATACGAGGAGCTCCCCGTTGAGATCTGGAGCTTGTGGAGCAGCGTTTTGGGCTTCTCACTCTCTTGATCTTCTGAAACAGCCATCACATCTGTCTCCTATGTGATGTCTGCCAGGGTAAAAGGACAAAATGTCACATATCTTCAGGCTGTTTTGTCATAAATGAAGAAGGAAGAAAAGAGGAAGGTCAAGAAAAGAATTACACGAATCAAAGAAAACATTTCACTTAACATATATAGTAACATTTTTTGTTTTGAGTGGAAAAAAATTCTATAAACTAAAACTAAATTCTATAAACTAAAATAAACTAAATTCTATATGTGTATATATATATATATATATATATAAGGCACTGTATATAGGCACTGTATGTATATAATATCCACTCCATACATCATAATGGTCAAGCAAAAAACAAGTTTTTAACATCTTTGCAAATGTATTCAAAATAAAAAACATAAATGATTCTATTGCATTCAAGTATTCATACCCTTATCTGGGACAGTTGAAATTTAGCTCAGGAGCATTCATATTGCTTGTAGATGTTACTACACTTCAAGTGGAGTTAACCTGTGGCAAATTCAATTGAATGGGTATGATTTGGAAAGGCATACGTCTTAATAAAAAGTCAAACACTCGAAAATGCATATCAGAGCAAAAACCAAGCCCTGAGGTAAAAAAAAACTGCCTGTATAGCTCAGAAACAGGATTTCATCAAGCCTCACATCTGGGGAAGAGTTCAGAAAAAATTCTGCCGCATTGAAGGTTCACAGAAGTATGTACAATAGTCTCAGTTACCCTTAATGGAAGAAGTTTGAAACAACCAGGACTCTTCCTAGAGCTGGCCTCCTGGCCAAAATGAGCAATTGATGGAGAAGGACTTTGGTTAGAGTGGTGACCAAGAACATGATGGTCATTGAAGTTGAGCTCCATGATAATATGTGGAGATAGGAGAAACCTTCAGATGGACAAACATCACTGCAACACTCCACCGATCGCCGTGTGGCAAGACTCAATCCTCCCCTCAGTGAAGACACATGAAAACACATTTGGAATTTGCAAAAAAAGCACCTTAAGGACCCTCAGACTGTGAGAAACAAGATTCTCTGGTCTGATGAACCTCAATTCCAAGCATTATGTTTGAAGGAAACCAGGCACTGCTCATCACCTGCAGAGTACCATCCCAATAGTAAAGTGCACAGGGACTGAGGGACACATCAGAGTAGAATAAAGCTCAGTGCACCAAAATATAGAGTTAGCCTTAATAAAAACCCAGTCCAGAGCATTCAGAACCTCAGACTGGGCCGAAGGTTCACCTTCCAACAGGACAATGACCCTAAGCACACAGCAAGAGTGGCTTATAGACAACTCTGTGAATGTCCTTGAGTGGCCCAGCCACAGCCTGGGATTGAACCTAATCAAATATTTCTGGAGAAACCTGAAAATGTGCGTCTGCCCCCATCCCACCTGATAGAGCTTGAGAGGTGAAGAGGCGAGGAGAAGAATGGCAGATAATTGCCAAATGATGATGATCAAAGCTTGTCGCATTATACCCAAAAAGAGGCTATAAAGGTGATTCAACTAAGTACTGAGTTAAGGGTATGAATACTTATGCAATGCACTATATAGTATATATATATATATATATATATAGTTTGATAAAATTTCATTCATAAAAAATGGTGTATAATTGTCACAATTTTTATATATAGTTTGTTTAATTTTAATTTATATACTACACACATACTAATAATCACATGCATACATTCTTTAAATTCTTTAAAATTCAAATTTAAAATGTACATAAATTTAAGTACAACTGCCAGATAATCATATATAACGGTCAAATAACCTATTTAAAATTACTGTCAAATAGCCTATATAAAATGTATAATTTATATACATTCTGTTGTATAACCGTCACTTTGGATAACAGAAGTCATTTTGGATAAAAGCATATGCTCATGAGAATGAATATGTAAATGTTAATGTCCAACAGCTGACATATTTTAAGCAATAACAAGTTGACATTTCTACATAACATGAAATATTTAATTACATTATATATTGCACTGTTCTATACCTGAGTGACGTTAAAGAAATACCTCACCGCATGGCAATGTGACTCAATAAGGAAAAACATTTCAAAGGTGACATGAGCTTGACCTCGGTTGACTTTGATTTTCGAATCTGTCTTATACATTATGCTTGTGATCTTTGACACGTTCCATAGGTTTAATCAGCGTTTTGGCACTGGGCTGTAATACTGCACACCTCTCTGCAGCTGGTCACAAACGCCTGTGATTGAATGCCATGTGTTTTACACGTTCTTTAGATTCTGTTTGAAGTGATCACCCACATCACTGAGGCCTGGCCTCTTGCAGTTGGGGTGCTGATGGCTTTTGGCTCAAGTTCTAGTACCTGTGTGTGTTTACTCTCTCTGCTGGCCACAGACACCAGGAAGCACATTCACTCTGAGAGAGAGAGAGAGAGAGAGAGAGAGAGAGAGAGAGAGAGAGAGAGAGAGAGAGAGAGAGAGAGAGAGAGAGTCTGCTACATCTGCACCAGATGTACGGCTGCAACGGGCCAATCGTTAGGGTCAGATCGACGAGTGCTTTGAAGAAGGTGAAAATCCTGATTACCACTTGTTGGAAAAATCTCACATTTTATGTTCAGGTAAGTAACTGCTGGACATCACTAAGCTAACATGCCTAGACACTACAACAGCTTACCCAAAATCCTCCAATCCAGACAAAGGAGTGCTGTGGGTTCACAGAGCCAGCCATGTGTGGCTGCCTACTACATGTTTCCACAACTAATACAGTGAAAAGTGCACTAAAAACAAATCAAGAAGACACTGAAAAAGCAACACCACATTTTCTGGCCTACAGAAGGTAAATAGTGCTCTCATGTCTCAGTATGGCTACAGGGGAAAATTGAAATCTGTGGAGGTGTTAATTTTGCAGACTGTATCCTGAGCAGCACAAACTATGACACGTTTACTATAAATAGCTAGGTGTGCTGTTTTAGTTGAGGTTTCATTAAAATAAGTGGTATTCTCAAACTAATCAGCCGTAAATGCCTACATGAAAAGTGAATCACAGGGCATATTGAGCATATTTAAAAGAGATACACCATCAATTACACTAATTTAACCAGATTATGGAAAAATTATTGATGTGGAGTGCAGGTATACGCTTTAGGCTTTATTTAAAGCTAATAAAAGCCGAAACCCTTGCAAGTCATCTTGCAAGTAAGTAGTAATGACTCCAACAGCTGTCCCTCACACAGCATCAGCGTTCTTAAAGGAACAATTCACCTAAAAATGAAACTTTTGTCATCATTTACTTACCCTCATGTCACTCCGAATGACTTACTTTCTTCTGTGAAAGACAAAAGAAAAATAATGTTAGGAAACATGCAATATATAGACTAAAATTCAAACCTTTGTAGAGCTCTTTTGGTTGCATTTATTTGCCTAAAAATACAGTAAAAATTGTAATATTTTGAAATATTATAACAATTTAAAGAAATATTAAAACTTTCTGTCAACAACAACAACAAAACATCTTACTTACCCCAAACTTTTGAAGTGCATGTTTTAAATGAGCACCATAGCAAAATGCTTTGAGCTGTCATGGTCATGTTCTAGATAGGAACACAGGAACAACTAAATGAAACAAACAACTTTTGCTTAAGTTAACACATTTATCACTTTCTACATGTCTATACAGCTACAAACAAGCCTGTTCAGGGTAGACTGCTGCACATACAGTTTTACTGTGAAGGACTAATAACCTACTGCCACAATGAACTCTCACCTAATCTTTAAAAACCACACAATTACACTGAAGATGAAGCGTGTTGCCCTAAATTAGAAAATATGTAGGACGTTTTGTCTGTATTTTCACAGACCTGTCTATACATAGAATAAAGACGCAGTTGGGGACGTTTAGTCAACATTCGATAATGTGAGCCATAAATCAGTCATACACAGGATTATGAAGTGAAACCTATGGTGCAGACGGCTGGCCTGTAGCCAACATACAGTATGAACAAAGGTTGCCTCTCCAATTCTAACTAGAAACTTGTTCCCTGTAGTGTCCTGTCCAAATTTAATTTCAAATTCAAATGATTTTTCAGTTTTTCTTAATTTCTCTCTCTCTGCCTCCCTCCTCCTTTTTCTAATTTGCTGGCCACAGTTAGAAATCAGCCGACTGGGACACGGCAGTAATTGAAGTCTCCACAGTGACTGCCTACAGCACCGCTTTTAGTGATTCACGGGGGAGGTTTCCTGGGGGAAACTCAATAAGCTGCTCAGCGTTAGCTATAGTCATCATCAGACTTTTTCCACCGCACAATGTAGAACAACACTTGTTGATAACATCTCAAAAAAGCATCAGGAAGCATGACCTATGACAAACTGATAATACCAATACACAGGATTCAAGGAGCATAAGGGTAATTCATTCAAGTGCAGAGATGCTCATAGAACTTAAGTCTGATTAATAAAAGTCAGTGTTTGAATTGAGAGAAGGTGGATAAGTAGTATTATGCTGGTGATATGATCAGATGGCATGAAGTGACCTTCTCTATGCTTTTACTAGGATACTGGCATGACTGGATTCTAAACACTTATTTTTAAAAGTAGTATTTATTGCTTAACATGAAAAAAAAAATTATAATGAGGGAAAGATTACCTTTACCTTTTGTAATCAGAAGCAGTTTCTGAATGTATAATAAAAAAATAAAAATAAAAATAAAAGAATCAGAAACAAACAGCACAGCCAGAGTTGTACTGACTCCCAATTAATGACTCTTAAGAACTGCTTTTTTAGTGAATCAAACACATACAACTTACAGCTAAAGAGACCGACTTAAATCAGTAGTCACTAATTGGCTGTTAATAAGACAATGTGTAGTTAAAGATGCACATTATGAGTTCTTTCAGTAGTATTTTCTAAAAAATAAATGAATCTGAAAATTATTTGTTATTGTTATATTGTATATTTAAAGCTAATTATTGAATTATATGTATGCCACCTTAACAAAAACAGCAATAAAAAGTCATTAAAAAGATTAAAATATCCAGAACCGGAATTGTTATGAAGAATCTGAACAGTTAAATTTTTTTATTCAGTTATACATTACACGTTAGAGCTCTTACATAACTATAAGTCTCTTACAACACTATACATACCCACATTTCAGTCCGATGAACAACGTGAAGATACAGTAGAGCTCTTTCCACCAGTTCTCTTCAGCTTTGCCTTTGTTCTGTTTAAAACCTGTCAAGCAGTCTTCATTTTAGTTTTAAATGACTGAAAAAAGATGAAAATTCACAGTTCAAAAGGTCTTTTCCCTTTAAAAGCATTCTGGACGTTTATATTGCTTGTACTCTTGAAGGTTTTCAGATCCTGGGTAAGGTTAATGCACACATTTACAGTGGAGCAAAACAGATCTTTTCAGACCTTGAATATGTTTGACCTTAAAATGGAAGCATGATACATATTCTATATGACATCCAGACCGCTCTGAATCACATGTAGTTGTGACCATTCCCTGATTTGTGTGCAGCAAGGGTGCACCTGGAACTGCATACTGGGACTGTGACCGGCGCACAGTGAGCGTGTGATGAATGACTTTATGATCGTGCACATTTAACAACCTCCTGAATCAGGTAAAATCAAAACCCCATGAGTGGAAGCAGGTTTGTAATTCAGCAAGCTTCTAGAAACATCAACATGTTGAGCCTGGGTTAGAGAGCGAGGGCTTGATTATGTCGCAATTGGGCCCGTGTGAAAATTGTATTCCATTATTGCAGCTGTCAGAATATTGCACTTCTGAATTTATCATATTCCGGGTTCTGTGCAATATCTTTCACTCGAAACTGGGAACAAAAAACAGCATTTAGCCTTAAAAACACACCATATCTTACCCGTGTGGTCTGTGTGACGCAGTCCTCACTCTATAATCAACGCCTGGAAGGAAGCAGATGACATGATTGCCTGTTGAGGAGCTGATGTTACTAATTAAAACAGGAAAAGTGATGACTCCTCTCATCCTCACTGAGTTATCATGCTTGCTGTTGGCTTTGGCCTTGACGTAGCCCCTCGCTTCTTCCTCCTGATAAGTGCAAGAAAGAGGCTTTAGGAGAAAAAAGGAAGGAAGGCCAGAGACACTATCACCTCGGTTGTTGTGGTTTTAGCTCATGATGCAATTTTGAATATAAAAAACAACAAAGATGCTTTGGATTGGAACAACAAAAACAACTATGCAGGATGTTTTGAATTTTTTTAAATGGGTAGTTCACCCAAAATGTATTTACCCTCATGTCGTCCTAAACCTGTATGACTTACTTTCCTCTGTGGATCACAATATAAGTTATTCTGAAGAACAACATTGGACCCCACTGGCATTTTTTAAAATATCTAAAAAGAACGTAGATATTTTTGCCTCTTTAAATGAAAATATGCTTCAGGAATAAGGTTTCTTTTCCCAGAGCAGCAAGGATGAATTTACAGGCCAAATGCATATCACTCTTCAGCTGTTTAAGAGTTTTCCCGTGGTCTACATAATCTTTAATGAATCAGAGTGTATTTACACAAAAAGGTCAGAGATATTCCTCTAAGCACTCCAGAGCTGGACCAGGAGGCTTGACATTAATCCTGAGGGTAATGTGGGCCTTCCTGTGGCTAATGAAATCTGAAGCCAGAAAATGGCCGCACCTAATGACACTCCCTGACAGTTTTTGAATTAAACAGCCATGGCTGCTGGGATCAGTCTAAATAGCACACAGATGGCCAACACTATTTTTCTCTTCTTTTCTACCCCTAAGCACTTGCATATGGGATCTAATTTACTATCTCAGGAACACTGCTCTCAAAAAAGCTATTCTGGATATAGTGCTTTTTGCCCGTTTGTTTCACTTGGGTTCTGAAATATTTATTGCTAAAAGAAACCACCACAGGTTCACAAATTATTACTGATCAAAATGAAAGGGATAATTCACACAAAAAAAACAGAAGAAAACTCTGCCATTATGTAATCACCCTGATGTTGTCCCTGTATGACTTCTGTGGAACGGGGGGAAAAACATTTGAGAGCTTTTTGTCCATTTAATGGAAGTTAATTGGCTCCAATGTTGCTTGGCTCTCAACATTCTTTGAAATTCTTTAGAATATTCATTTTTGGGTGGACTATCCCTGTAAGCTACCATTCATATATTGCATCACATCATTATGAATAGGAATTTACTAATTTCTTTGACTGCACTGGAAATAACTGCTAGTTTTTTATATCATTATTTGCAAAAAAATAAAAATGGGAGACCTAAATGGGAGACTCGGCAGTGTGTGCATGCATATCCACACATACATACATCATTCCCTTCATGTAGGAAAAGCATCATGTAAAGGCACATCATCAAGCATCATGATCTTACTTTGTCAAAATTTTTCATAAACAACCTTGACACAATTTTACAAATGCATCCAGTTGTTAAAGTATTTTTTCAAACTGTGTGCGCTGACAAAAATATACTTTGGAGGTGTTACAACACAGAACAGATTTGAACCTGGCTGTTTCTCATTAGTGATGGTGTTGCGTTTTCTTTTAAATATTTTGACATTCTGCTCATCTGCACGATGGAGAAAAAACATAAAACATAATATAACACCCTTTTTCTAAATACAGCAAGTAAAATTATCCTTCAGAAGGGAAAAACTGCACAAGATGCTTAAGACTCAGGGGACTCAGACTCGAGCAAGATACACATTAAAATAAAAATTCATTTACTGTGTGAAATTATATGCAGGTTTATTTACCCTGTTATATGAGGATAGTATATGAGATGCAAATTATGTGCTTGATAAATGGATTTAATTTCTCATCACGCAGTAGTGTATTCTCTCTAATAATTCAATTTACCAACTGTTAACTCGTGGGACTGGGAGACGTCTCTTGTCAGAATATTTCATATATTTGTGCCATCTCTAATCAACGTCAAATGAATGTTTCCAAGTCCATTCTTGACATCTAAAACAAACAAGACATTCTTATGTACAACTGAATAAAAATCACTTTTTGACAGTTCAATGAAGGGTACCTGAAACACTCATCAAGGATCCCTTGCTTCTATAATAGCTCTCACTCTTCTGGAAAGGTTTTCTACTAGATGTTGTAAATGGCTTCAAGGATTTACTCACATTCAGACCCAAGAGCATCAGTGGGGCCAACCAGTAATGTTGGGTGATGAGGCCTGGCTCACAGTCGGTGGTCCTATTCATCCCTAAGGTGTACAGTTGAGGTTCAGGTCTGGGCTTTGTGAGGACCAGTCAAGTTCTTCCACACCAGACTCAGAAACCCAGTGGCCTTGCATTGCAATGCTGGAAGAAAAACGGTACACAGCACTTTACTAAAAATGTTAATGGCGTTTTCATGGTTCAATGCTTGATTTTAGGCAACTTGCATTGCTTAAAGTTACTAAAAGTGTACTTTTACTTAGTCTCAAGCTGCTGTTTTGGAAGTGAGAAGATCTCCTGCACCTAACGCCACAGTAACATTTCTCAGATAGACAGCTCCACTCTTATGCTGTGAGTGTCTTTTACCTCCCACATTAAAAAGCTGTTTCAGCCACTCTCTAATCGCTGAGATCTGAGAAGCTTTACATGACATATTTGGCACTCACAGTCAGGCCAAGATGATGATACGCTGTTAGTACCTCCCGCTGGCTCAGACTTTTTTGGCAGCTCTTAATGTGATGATCAGAGTTGGGAATGTGCTCCCATTTTTGAGTCACTCAGCATTTACCACAGTCCTGTACTGGATAGGGCCACAGTGTGCTCTGTAATGTCATGCTTCGCTCTCTTCTGGGTCAGGTCTGGCTGTCAGTAGGGTTGGTGTCCAGGCACACAGCGCCTCAGGAAATCCTAAGGACACAATCAATAAGCCAGAACTGACTGACATAATGATTCATTCAGTGCACATCCCTCACTGAAATTTCTGTCCCTGTGCACAAACCTTCTATGGCAGACTGGGACAGTTAAGAAAAGTTGATTGATCCGGACTGAACCAAACATTGAAGTTCATTTGCAGGCTATGAGTGGACAAACTGTGCATTACAATCAAGTGGGCTGATGGCAGAGTGCCTCTTCTGCGATATTTTGAATCAGAGAAGCAAATGTCATCTTGGCCCGGGCAGAATGAGGCATGGCCCTTATGTCTGTAATCCGACACAGAGCGATTAGTGGACACTATGAGCACCAACTGAAAATATTCACACACACATTATATAAGAAATTTTAAGATATTTAGCTGAGTCACACCCTTGTAAATGAGTGTCCATGTGTATGTGATTAATCTGAGGGATCTTAGGCATTCCATTACATCAGTACTAACAATCACAGTACAAAGTGGGTGTGGGGATCTGAATTCATAGTTTGGGTCACAAAATATGCATCTCGGACCCAAACTCTGAATTCAGGTTCCCACACTTCATGAACTAGAAAGGCCTAAACAATGCTAGACTCAAATCTAAAGGTCAACTATACATCAAAACTGAATTTCTCAATTGAAATTCTTCATGAATGTGCCTGTCTTATTATACACAATTCATTAGTGAATGTTATACTGTAGGAAATGTCCATAATCTTCCATGATCTTTTATTAAAAAATTTAATATTCTCCACATCTGAAATCAGTTATTTTCTGCTATAAATATGGGCTATTTACAGTAATTACAAAAAATTACAATATTAACAACAAATATGTACCAATTATGTATCTATATACTATACTATATACTGTACACACACACACTTGTACATATGCCTGCAATCTCAATCTCAATCTAATCCATCACATTATGAAGGTTAAATGCATGCGAAAAGCCATTTCTTGCTATTTTTAAAATGAGTGTAATCATAAAATTTAAGCTGCAGATCCTTTGAGAGTCTGTGGTAAAACAGCTGTGAAAAAGTACTGAACATAGAAAGTCACAGATAACAGATAAGAAAAAGTGTCTGAGCAGCTAAATTACCACATGAGACAGATGAAAGATTTCTCAGTACTATTTTGAAATGCTGGTCAGCAGCTTACATTGTGTGCTGACTAGTGTGAAATTGAAAAATCTGCACAATGTGACGCAAACCATTTCAGTCTCACCCTTTAAATCACAGGTATCAGTCAAAATACTAAAAAAAGAGAGAGATGAATCTTTGGGATTCAGCAAGAACACAACCTGAGCATGACAAAGAAGAATACGTGAAAGTTTGGTGGAAATAGCAAGCAAACAACATCCTATATACACACACAAATGCATGTCAATACACATAAGAAGTGTTTTAAACATATTCCTCTAAATTTGTGCTATGTGGACTATACTGATTCCCCCACTGAAGGTCTAGTTGCTACGTAACAGAGAAGGGTCAGTGGCACTGTGAAGGGTGAATGGATTCCTCCAGAACAGTCCATTTATCAAATGCTGCCAACATGCCAAACGCACAAAGGACAACACATCCACCGCTAGATCCTGTTCCTTTCACCGTTTCTTTCTAACTCCCCCCTTTCCTTCTTTTATCTTTGTCCCTAAATCTTACAAAAAGTTCACAAATACAACTTTGAAATTCCACATGAGATGTTAAATGTTAGCTAAACACAGAAATGGGACTTCAGGTATATGATCATATGAAAATTCTTCCAAATTTTCACGTTTTGTCATAAAAACCACCACTTAAGGTTCCTTGAATGACCTCGCTAATAAGAACTCTGTACAATAGGAAAAAGATTTCATATGTTCTCTATCGCTATGAGAGCAAAACAAATCCGCTGCTAATGAGTCCCTGATCATGTTGAAAAATGACCTGAACTTGCACCCCCCCCCTCCCCCCCTCTTTACAGG